>NC_047504.1:12211160-12213762 GCF_902827115.2 Pseudochaenichthys georgianus | reverse complement strand
CAGGTTGTGTGTGGACAGACGCCGGCGGGAAGCAGGGTGTGTGTGGACAGACGCCGGCGGGAAGCAGGTTGTGTGTGGACAGACGCCGGCGGGAAGCAGGTTGTGTGTGGACGGACGCCGGCGGGAAGCAGGGTGTGTGTGGACGGACGCCGGCGGGAAGCAGGGTGTGTGTGGACAGACGCCGGCGGGAAGCAGGTTGTGTGTGGACGGACGCCGGCGGGAAGCAGGGTGTGTGTGGACGGACGCCGGCGGGAAGCAGGGTGTGTGTGGACAGACGCCGGCGGGAAGCAGGTGGCTTTGTCTCTCGCTCGGCAACTACTGCACCTTCGTTTGAAGCAAAGAAGCTTTCGTGCAAGTCAGGACATTTTAGTGCGGACGAAAGATTTGTTACGGCTTTCAAATCCAACTGTTGTCAGAGTGTGGACAAACTTCTACGACTCCTATATGTCACGATGTCGCCTCCCTGACTACGGGTCAAGTTAACTTATCGAATAAATGACCTTTTTCTTCTTCTTTTTTCTGCTACTTTTCTTAGTTTTTCTTATTTCTATTGCACTTATCTTGTTTTATTCAATATTCAAACCGAGGAGACTAACATGCTTTTCTGTCCACCATGTTTTATTAATTCTATAACACATAGGTGTGAGCAAGCTCTCTGATTGGTCAATAGGCGTGTTTGATTCCACGATCAAACAACGGTCAAATAGAACGTGCCTTTTCACAACAAGTCAGTATCCCTCCGCCTCGGTCCTGCCGCAGTACTGTCGTACCAATGATGACGTTCAAGAACGGCCTCTCGTGTATGATTGCTTAATTAAAGCATGTTGGAACAGTTGTATTGAAGTCTTTTGGGGCTTCTATGCAACAGCGTTTATAGCATCTAAATATAACATTTTCAGATCCAATTGCTTATTTGTTTTAATACAAAAGAAGCTGCTTGATTCATCGTGAAGTGTCCTTGTCTTTTCTTCTTTCGCTTCAAAGACATGGAAGCAATTACAGGACTTTATAGCACTATAACTCAATACGTTTACATCCAATTAATATTACATTCGTCAAGTTCGGGCGTTTAGCACTTATCATTCTTTGACAGGTGTCGAAGGAGTGAAGCCTTTTGTTCTCCGTTGTTAGACAGCTCTGTTAGGATGATCTGCAGCATCAAACCCATCAAACGTCCATTAGACATGAGCTTTAATCTCAGCCCGGGATCCAGAGTCTGCAGATCAACACGTGGTGCAGCCATCTGTGCAATAACAAAACGAAATATTTAATTAATAATTGAATAATCTGTAGTATCATCGTCTGATATCGATAAACAACAAAGCTTTAGCTAATTTTACACTTATTTAATCCAACCCCTAATCCCTTTTTTTAAATTGTTTTTTTCTTTTTACATCTTAATATATGTTAACATACAATATCAATGTATACTTTAACCTTGAATAATTTATATAATCATTCATATAGTATATACAGGCAAGTTAGGAGAATGGTCTCAATATATTTATATATATATATTAGGGCTGTCAAACGATTACAATGTTTAATCAGATTAATCACCATTCGAACTATTAAAATATGCCATTTCTTTATGTATATTGTTGGGAATGGAAAGATAAATGAAGGAAGGCGGATATATCCATTTACAGAAAGTATGTATGTTTATTATAACATTGTTCTGTGTGTCAAAATGAAAGACAGCCCGCACAGCTATCGATCCTCAAACCGTGGGGTCTTATGTTGTATCGATGTTGTATTCTTTCACACACGCATACGGGTATTGGGCCGAGCGCGACACCGTACTTCCGGTATCCGCCATTTTACGCGAGGTGCAAGCAGCCGTACACCGTCGAGGTGTTGCTCAGCTTCCTGTACTGAATATCATCGTCTATTGCCTTCATCGATATCTAGTCAACTCTAAAAGACCACATGTATGCAATGGCATGATAATATTACTGTGACAGGTGGGGTGTTCACCTGGTGCTTCCAGAAGGTAGACGGAGACGCAGCCAAAATCGACGAAGGCCACTTTCGAGGGTCGTGTTTCCACCTGCAGGCAGTCTGTAAGGGCGACCCGACAACCCACACAGCTCCAGTTCACGCTGGTACCGACCTCGAGCACACCCCTCCAGCCCAGAGATGTAATCCGAAGACATGCAGCGATTTCTTCGGTCGTTAATTCAGAAAGCAAACCTAGTGCGCTCTGCGTGGCTACGTTAGCTAGCTGTTTATATTTGCACCTCCAGGATATTTGCACCTCCAGGAAAATGGCGTATTTATACATATATGGCGCGTGTTGCATTGTGGGTAGCTCGTGACGTCACTGTGTGTGAAAGAATGGATGTAGGCCTATATAGAGATGCACTACCGCAAACGTCGGGACTTCCTGCAATAACACCACGCCGTTATCTTGATTCTGATTGGCCAGAAGACATTATCAAAGATGTTCTATTGAGAAGACGATCACTACGTAACAAAAGTTTTCAAAAACCGTTTCTGGTCTTCGGTATTTCCAGACAAGTGGCTGAAATCAATCTGACTAACTGCTGTCTGTGCAATTCTCGGCGCGAGTTGGCAGACTTTATTTTGCTTACCTTAACAT
>NC_047504.1:12191160-12206160 GCF_902827115.2 Pseudochaenichthys georgianus | reverse complement strand
TCTACATGTTGAACTCAAATACCTGTACTTTCTACTTCTCACATGTTGAACTCAAATACCTGTACTTTCTACTTCTCACATGTTGAACTCAAATACCTGTACTTTCTACTTCTTACATGTTGAACTCAAATACCTGTACTTTCTACTTCTCTCATGTTGAACTCAAATACCTGTACTTTCTACTTCTTACATGTTGAACTCAAATACCTGTACTTTCTACTTCTTACATGTTGAACTCAAATACCTGTACTTTCTACTTCTTACATGTTGAACCCAAATACCTGTACTTTCTACTTCTTACACTTTGAACTCAAATACCTGTACTTTCTACTTCTCACATGTTGAACTCAAATACCTGTACTTTCTACTTCTCTCATGTTGAACTCAAATACCTGTACTTTCTACTTCTTACATGTTGAACTCAAATACCTGTACTTTCTACTTCTTACATGTTGAACTCAAATACCTGTACTTTCTACTTCTTACATGTTGAACCCAAATACCTGTACTTTCTACTTCTTACACTTTGAACTCAAATACCTGTACTTTCTACTTCTCACATGTTGAACCCAAATACCTGTACTTTCTACTTGTAACATGTTGAACTCAAATACCTGTACTTTCTACTTCTCACATGTTGAACCCAAATACCTGTACTTTCTACTTCTTACACTTTGAACTCAAATACCTGTACTTTCTACTTCTCACATGTTGAACTCAAATACCTGTACTTTCTACTTCTCACATGTTGAACCCAAATACCTGTACTTTCTACTTCTTACACTTTGAACTCAAATACCTGTACTTTCTACTTCTCACATGTTGAACTCAAATACCTGTACTTTCTACTTCTCACATGTTGAACCCAAATACCTACTTGAGCAAAGAAGTTTAGTCAGTACTTCTACTTTTACACGAGTATGTTTAAACGGGAGTATCTACTTGAGGAAAGGATGTGTACTTCTGCCATCTCTGTCCAAGATAGTTCTTTTTGGGGGGTAACAACTCACTCTCAAGGCGACAATAACCCTTTTCCCGTTGGACCTTCCTCTCATCTCACCTGCTTCAAAGTGCCCACAGTCGAGGTCACAGATCCATCAGAACTAAATAATCTGCTATCCTGCCGTTCCCATCGGCTGAGATATTCTGCGGGAAGATTACAAACAGATGAAGTGACAGCGACAGCCTTGGTGGAGAGCTGCACTCGGTGAGAACCGTCTCCTGGCAACCGCTGTGAGAGCGCCTGTATTTCACTCGGCTGTTCGGAGCCTTTAAGCGAAGAAGGAGCTGAGTATGATCATTGGTCCAGACTTCAAACTGCCCTCCTTTCATTTTCTGTGTTCAAAATGAGAGAAGTAGAAAGTACAGGTATTTGAGTTCAACATGAGAGAAGTAGAAAGTACAGGTATTTGAGTTCAACATGAGAGAAGTAGAAAGTACAGGTATTTGTGTTCAACATGTGAGAAGTAGAAAGTACAGGTATTTGAGTTCAACATGAGAGAAGTAGAAAGTACAGGTATTTGAGTTCAACATGTGAGAAGTAGAAAGTACAGGTATTTGAGTTCAACATGTGAGAAGTATAAAGTACAGGTATTTGAGTTCAACATGTAAGAAGTCAAAGTAAAAAGTCGTCAGAAAAATAAGTAGTGGAGTAAAGTACTGATACAAGAAAATGTACTTAAGTACAGTAACGAAGTATTTGTACTCCACTACTTCCCACCTCTGCTGTATTGTAGTTACACACACACACACACACACACACACACACACACACACACACACACACACACACACACACACACACACACACACACACACACACACACACACACACACACACACACACACACACACACACACACACACACACACACACACACACACACACACACACACACACACAGTCTGCAGGAGACTTCTCTCCTCTGAGCTGAATATCCACACAGGACTTCATTTAGTAAAAGCACCCTTCACGGTTCAACTCAATTTCAACTCAAATTGAGGTCCTGTGTTTTCGCAGATTTCTCATCGGCACGCGGAATAAACTTCCCACCTAATAAAACCTTTTGCAATTTCCATCCGCATGATTCCCAGTGCTGCCGGGATATTTAAATCCATTTCACCGCTAAGCGATATACAGTACATGTTATTGTGTTATCGGATGCAGTAACTCCATGATTGTATCCACAGTGTGTGGCGCCCAGGGGCCCCCACTTATCCAACTGGAAGTAATATTCCACTTGTACATCAGTGAGGTTCAGCTTCTCATCCTCTCTTATTGTCCTGGTCACCTTTCTGCATGCTAACGACACGGTAACCCTCGATATCCAATGTCTCTGTGTCACTTTGAATGATCACTGATAATCCATCATCACATGTACGGCAATACACCTAGTTTTCATATGAGAGCTTCCCGTTGTGGGCATCACTCTCATTCACCATAATGTTTAGATGGAGTTAGGAACCCCCTTCGATTCGATTGGCTCTAACGGTTAAAAAGAGGTGTCAATCACCCAAATCGACCAATGGGTTCCAGAGATATTAGGCGCGTTCACACCGCGGTACTTTTCCCACAAAGGTTCCTGCGAACTTAGTACATCAGAACTCTTTAGTTCTCATGAACTGAGTACAGATCGCGTTCACACCGGAATGAGTCCCTGAGGGAGGATTAGGCAAATGAAGCCACTGACGTCACTTCTTCTTCTTCTGCTTTGGGTTTACTGGCAGGCCGCAAACCACTTCACGGCGTATACTGCCGCCCGGAGTCCCCGGCCGGAAGTCCCCGGAGTTGGGGAAGGCTTCAGTAGAAGCTGCTGGGAGTCCCAGCAGCTTCTACTGAAGCCTTCCGAGTAAATCGCCAGAACGCCGACACCTCCTCATCTCCACCGCTCCCACGTTTTATTTTGTGTTGCCATAAGTTAGTCTCTCTGCGTTTCTGCGCTGGGCTAATGCTAACAATGCTAATGCGAGGATAATAAAATGGCGGCTTCACAACACTTTTTGGGAGTTTTACGGGGCGTGGTTTGCAATCCGCCAGCCAATCAGGAATATAGCTCTTTTCTCACAAGAGAGCCGCTCGAAAGTCCCTTCGCATGAACTACTTTTAGTACCGGCTCTTTTTGGTGTGAACGCGATCATGAACTAAGTTCGCATGAACCTTTGTGGGACCTTTGTACCGCAGTGTGAATGCGCCTATTGAAAATCCTCCCAAATGACCCCAGAAGTGTTTTTTGGTGCTAAACCTCTCTAAAAAGGTCAAAGGTCACTTGTTTTGCATCGATCTGGACACAGGGTGCTTATGATATGTTGTAGTTTGGATTCCTAAAGCTTTTAGTCTACCTCACCATCATTCAAGGCTGTGTTCACTACAAGTCATGGTTTATTGTTGGACGGACACAATAATTTACTTTACTTTGTTCAATCTGAATTTACTTTAAAATAAAAACATCTCTATTGATTCTGACTGTTCTACATCCAACTCACAGGTTTATCGTTGCTTTGAGAACACAGATTATTAATGTACCCCGGTTAGAAGTCATTTGTTCGGGGAATGTCATGTTCGAGCCTGAGGCCTGAAAAACAGGTTTCACATATCCACCATCAACTAGTTGTTCATTACGTGCATATTAGCAGTATATTGGCTCTTTGTTAGTCGTTAGAAAACACGTATTCATGCCTTATTCTGCATGACCAGATTCTAGGCCATGAGTTAAGAGTTTTTCCCTCTCATCAGTGCTGATTTATTGTAATTAAGGAAGTTGTTGGACACGAGTTTTGGTCTCAATATGCTCGATAAGCCTAATACCACAAGACTAGTACATCTCCCATAATAACACCTGACACATACGGTCTATTCTGATGTAACAAGACACGAAACCACGAGGGTTATTGTGTCAAAATAACTCAATATTAGGTGACTCAGAATATATTATGTGTATTCTGGCACGAACGAAACCCCCGAAGGAACCGTGTGTCGAGAGTTAAACACGAGGAAAGGCACCTGGCTGAACTGTAGGTGCGTTTAGCGCTCCGTCGTCCTGACCTTCAGCGTCTCCGTGTCGCTGCTGTGAAGTCGAGCTCCGGCGACCTTTGGGTTGCTGTGTCTTCACACAGGACTCGCGGCCCACCGACGCTTATCTCTCTCCGGCTGATCGTGCCTTTCCCTCCGCACTCATCTTGATGTGGAAAAGTCAGCTTTGCTCATATCGCTAGAGGCAGAAAGATTATCACTTGGCAGGCGCGCGTGTGTGTGTGTGCCTGTGTGTGTGTGTGTGAGTGTGTGTGTGTCTGTGTGCGTGTGTGTGTGTGTCTATGTGCGTGTGTGTGTGTGCGTGTGTCTGTGTGCGTGTGTGTGCGTGTGTGTGTCTGTGTGTGAGTGTGTGTGCGTGTCTGTGTGTGTGTGTCTGTGTGTGTCTGTGTGCGCGTGTGTGTGTGTCTGTCTGTCTGTGTGTGTGTGTGTGTGTGTGTGTGTGTGTGCGTGTGTGTGTGTCTGTGTGCGTGTGTGTGGTGTGTGTGTGTGTGTGCGTGTGTCTGTGTGCGTGTGTCTGTGTGCGTGTGTGTGTGTGTGCGTGTGTCTGTGTGCGTGTGTCTGTGTGTGTGCGTGTGTCTGTGTGCGTGTGTCTGTGTGCGTGTGTGTGTGTGTGCGTGTGTGTGTGTGTGTGTGTGCGTGCGTGTGTGTGTGTGTGTGTGTGTGTCTGTGTGTGTGTGCGTGTCTGTGTGTGTCTGTGTGCGCGTGTCTGTCTGTCTGTCTGTCTGTGTGTGTGTGTGTGTGTGTGTGTGTGTGTGCGTGTGTGTGTCTGTGTGCGTGTGTGTGTGTGTGCGTGTGTGTGTGTGTGTGTGTGTGTGCGTGCGTGTGTGTGTGTCTGTGTGCGTGTGTGTGTGTGTCTGTGTGCGTGTGTGTGTGTGTCTGTGTGTGTGTGTGTGTGTTAAATTGCCGCTGAGGAGTTATGGCCCCTAACTGTTTTTCAAAGCTTTCACATCTGAAGCAAAGTGCTTCTGACCCGGCTTGCTCTCGAGCTTCCACCGAACACCTCGAACAATGTTCTAAATGCAAAATCAAACGTGAAGTGCGTCATTAAGACTGAGAGCTTTGTTGTTATTGTTCTGATCAATAAGCACACTGCGACATGTTAGTCCTTCACGAGGCATTCGCTCCACGATCTGAAATCACTCGCATCATTTTGTGAGTTTCCATAATTGCATTTTTAAAAGCTACGTTCCCAAAATGAACTGAACCATCAGCGGATTCTAAAGTGGCTCGTCTCTTAACTTTGAAAGCACTTAGTTTGAAGCGCCACGTGTCGCTTTGGTGAAGACACGCACACAGTATTCTGGGAGCACGGCTTCTGGTTGCTTCTCTCCTAACGCCTAAAGAGGCCATCCTGCTTTAGGGGCTTCATGTCCTGTAGTGTCTACACAGGTTTCTGTGAGCGGTCTGCAGAGTCTAAGTTAACACTTATATTAGGGCTGTCAAGTTAGCGCGTTAATAACGAGTTAACGCAAACAAATAATTAACGCCAATAATTATTTTAACGCGATTAACGCATGTGTATTTTTGGTCCTCGGCCCGCCCCGTAGTTTCAGAGCGCATGGAGTTTAAAATACCATCTACAAGCTGAAGCTGACAGCCCGCTCCTGCCGCCCGCTTGTGGCAGACCACACTTCCACGCTCACCGGCAGGCACCGACTGGCCATCGGGAGGACCGTGTGTGTGTGTGTGTGTGTGTGTGTGTGTGTGTGTGTGTGTGTGTGTGTGTGTGTGTGTGTGTGTGTGTGTGTGTGTGTGTGTGTGTGTGTGTGTGTGTGTGTGTGTGTGTGTGTGTGTGTGTGTGTGTGTGTGTGTGTGTGTGTGTGTGTGTGTGTGTGTGTGTGGCCCGAGCGAGCGAGAGAGATATGTATTGTTGTTGTTAGCATCTGGTGCTAGCTAGCGGCGCTAACGGATATAAGGAGCTGTTTCAATGAAAACAGAGGAGCGACATTTCGCCACATCTGCGCCGAGCACTTGACTTGATGCAGGAAGCAGACAGCGGGACATTGGAGGAGAAGTCAGCACACTCAGCAGCACACTCAGCTCGGATACTCGGATAGTGCAACATGAGTGCAGCGTCCAGGCAGCTCCGGTTCGAGCATAGCCTTGAGTTGCACATAGCTCCAACGATCCATCACACACACACACACACACACACACACACACACACACACACACACACACACACACACACACACACACACACACACACACACACACACACACACACACACACACACACACACACACACACACAAATATCCGTCTCAGGAACATTTAGAACAGATCAAAAATGTGCGATTAATCTCGATGAACTATTTTAATCGACTGACAGCCCTAATATATATATTTAATTATCCTAACGTTACAGTCGCCAGGATGTGAAAAGGGATCAGACGAAGGATTTGAGACGTCCATATATCAATTTCCTGGATTTGCAGTGTTCTTCCTGCGTCGGGTGCAAAACAAGTCTCCTCGCGATTCCACGGGGAAGCACGAGAGCCCCCGCGGGAGCTCGTTTGGAGCTTGATTGATCCCGTTTAAATATCAATCACCCTGAAAGCGAAACACATCAATACCGCAACACACATGCCGGTGAAGGGAACGTAGTTCAATAGATGTTCGACAGGCTGAGGATGGAGAGGATCTACCGGAGTGGAACGAACATGCAGCCGCTCTGAGGATACGAGTCATCGAGCTGTCACTTTCAACAATCCCGCACGATGTAGGGGAAAGAAACGTGCTTTCTGGCATCTGTTGTATTATGTAAATATAGTTTGTCATGTGAAATAACAAAAACTGGCTTTCCCAAGATTAAATGTTATTATTCAGTTTCTTATTCCACACAAATACGGAACAAGAATAAATAAGATATTCATTATAAAATGGCATTACAGACTTTGTGTTTTCACTAAACGCCGAGTTGGAGTGGAGCAATGTTTTTTAATATTTCTGACAATTACTATTCACCCCCCCCACGGCTTAACGCGGATCCTGCTTGTGTACTTGCAAAATGATGACATGTTAACAATGTTTCGAGTCTACACAGTGTACGTGCATCCCGTCTGCTGCAGTCTGTGGAGCGTATCAAATAATATTCATAAGTTCCCCAAAAACAATCTGCATTTCTCTGCGATTTAAATAATAGAAAAACAATCCTGGAGTCACACGGCGCCTCGCTTACACCGGGGGAACGAACAGCAACACAATGTCCTTTCTGCTACCTGGCACTAATCTCTGTGTGTGTGTGTGTGTGTGTGTGTGTGTGTGTGTGTGTGTGTGTGTGTGTGTGTGTGTGTGTGTGTGTGGTGTGTGTGTGTGTGTGTGTGTGTGTGTGTAGTGCGTGTGTGGTGTGTGTGGGTGTGTGTGTGTGGGGGGGTGTGTGTGTGTGGGTGTGTGTGTGTAGGCGTGTTTGTGTGTGCGTGTGTGTGTGTGTGTGTGCGCGCGTGTGTGTGTATGCATGTGTGTGTGTGTATGCGTGTGTGTGTGTGTGCATGTGGGTGTGTGTGTGTGGGGGGGTGGTGTGTGTGGGTGTGTGTGTGTGTAGGCGTGTGTGTGTGTGTGTGCGTGTGTGTATATGTGTGTGTGTGGTTGTGCGTGCGTGTGTGAGTATGCATGTGTGTGTGTGTGTATATGCGTGTGTGTGTGTGGGGGGGGGGGTGTATGTGTGTGTTTGTGTGTGTGTATGCGTGTGTGTGTATGCGTGTGTATGTGTGTGTGTGGGGGGGGGGGGGTGGTATGTGTGTGTGTTTGTGTGTGCGTGTGTGTATGTATGCGTGTGTGTGGGGGGGGTATGTGTGTGTGTGTGTGTGTGTGTGTGTGTGTGTATGTATGCGTGTGTGTGGGGGGGTATGTGTGTGTGTGTGTGTGTGTGTGTGTGTGTGTGTGTGTGTGTGTGTGTGTGAGTGTGTGTGTGTGTGTGTAAAAATACATATTTGCCAATTATAGTTCAAACGATGATTTGTGAAATCTGGTGACGAGTGTGTATTTGTGTTTGCAGTGTCTCTGTCTCCAGTCTGTCTTTGAAGGAAGAACCACACTTTGAAGCACACACACTTTGTCACATCTTCTCTGCTGATTTGGTTTCTCATCATATTTGAGATATTCGTCTGATCAGCTTTTTCGATTGCACACGCCCTCTCTCGTGTTCGTCTCGACACACAGCCGTATCAACAGACCAATCAGACGTTAGCGATCACTTCAAGAAAAGCCTCGTGCATCTTCAACGCTTCCGGCTTTGGAAAGCTTTTCACAATAGCCGTCTTCCCCGTTGTTCCTCCTCTGGATATCTTCGTCACGGGCAGAAGACAGAAGCGAGAGAGATGTTTGCAGTGTTTGGATTTATATGTAGAGCCACTTCAAAACAAGTAAGACACCATTTATCATCATCCAAGGGCGACCGCAAGGGCGTGTCCGTCCCAAGTTAGTAAACACGATTTATTATTTCTCACGAGGAACTATTGGCCATTTATTTACAAGCAGAGTTCATTAATGTTGTCCTATCTTTATCCACAGAGTCATATTAATGTTCATCATCAATCCCGACCCGTCTGTGCAGACAGGAGTATTTGTAAGAGACGGAGTAAAATGTTCCTTTTGTTATTAGTAGAACAGAGGCGCTTGGGGAACGTTCCTCTCTAGAGGTTATGGATTTTCTATCGTTGATTTCAAAAAGCAGGATTTAGGGAGGAGGAAACAGGATTTAGGGAGGAGGAAACAGGATTTAGGGAGGACGAAGCAGGATTTAGGGAGGAGGAAACAGGATTTAGGGAGGACGAAACAGGATTTAGGGAGGAGGAAACAGGATTTAGGGAGGAGGAAACAGGATTTAGGGAGGACGAAGCAGGATTTAGGGAGGAGGAAACAGGATGTAGGGAGGACGAAGCAGGATTTAGGGAGGACGAAACAGGATTTAGGGAGGAGGAAACAGGATTTAGGGAGGACGAAACAAGATTTAGGGAGGAGGAAACAGGATTTAGGGAGGACGAAACAGGATTTAGGGAGGAGGAAACAGGATTTAGGGAGGACGAAACAGGATTTAGGGAGGAGGAAGCAGGATTTAGGGAGGAGGAAACAGGATTTAGGGAGGACGAAGCAGGATTTAGGGAGGAGGAAGCAGGATTTAGGGAGGAGGAAACAGGATTGAGGGAGGAGGAAACAGGATTTAGGGAGGAGGAAACAGGATGTAGGGAGGAGGAAACAGGATTTAGGGAGGACGAAGCAGGATTTAGGGAGGAGGAAGCAGGATTTAGGGAGGAGGAAACAGGATTGAGGGAGGAGGAAACAGGATTTAGGGAGGAGGAAACAGGATTTAGGGAGGAGGAAGCAGGATTTAGGGAGGACGAAGCAGGATTTAGGGAGGAGGAAACAGGATGTAGGGAGGACGAAACAGGATTTAGGGAGGAGGAAGCAGGATTTAGGGAGGAGGAAACAGGATTTAGGGAGGACGAAACAGGATTTAGGGAGGAGGAAGCAGGATTTAGGGAGGAGGAAACAGGATTTAGGGAGGAGGAAACAGGATTTAGGGAGGAGGAAACAGGATTTAGGGAGGACGAAACAGGATTTAGGGAGGAGGAAGCAGGATTTAGGGAGGACGAAGCAGGATTTAGGGAGGAGGAAACAGGATTTAGGGAGGAGGAAACAGGGAGTCTACATCCATGCGTTTTCCCCAAGCATCTCTCTCACGGATGATTTACAACATCCATCCATCAGCTCTCGATCTCAATCTTTATATTAATAAAGCACATTTAGTAGAACAGAGTAGATCAATAAATCCCCAACCAACAAGTAAATTATTCATCAAACTAAAAGCACTAAAACTACAAGACCTGGTTCTTTTCAAATTATTCAAATCTAAGCCGCAAATCAACAATGACCTCGTAACACCAGGGACTTGCACACGGAGAGAGGAAACTGCATTTTCAAAAGCACCGTACGAACAAAATCCGAATTAAATATAACGTTGCAGTCGCTGAACATAACTCATCTCATATGTGTCACATAATCAGAAACTCATCAGCAGACTGCTTTCCATTTCCTGCTTTGCATGTGGATGTATTTATATCTACTAGAAACCATTTGATTGAACCTCAGACGTCGTGAGTAAACAACATCTGATCAGCTGTTGTTTTGCAAGAACAGCCACAGTTGAAGTCCTCTAAAGGCCAGGATGTGAAAAAGGATCAGTGCCATCAGACGAAGGATTCTAGACGTCCATATATCAATAACGCTCAGTCACAACATGTGTGACTGAGATGTGTCTTCCTCTGGGATACGGAAATGCTTCTGGTTCTAGACGTCGTCGGGGACTTGAAGCCTGGTTTACTTCTGCTTCTATCGTTGATTTTAAAAAGCAGGACTTCGGGAGTCCGCACCCCGCAGCGTTTCCCCCAGTTCTCTCAAGAATGATTTACGACATCCATCCATCAGCTCTCTGCGAGTCGGAGGGACTTTCCGTCGTCATGAAATGTGTTATTGCGGTGGGTCTGGGCGTCCTCTGGGATCCAACGATGCCTCTGGACCCCCCCCACACGGTCCCTGAAGAGGAGTGGAAACAGGACGGGGGACACAACGTGGCACCGGGGAGCTTTTCAGGCCATCGATCTCACTCAGGAGGCTCGGCACCGGCCCGTGGATCTCCCTGATTGAATTCCGCCTGTTCCTACCCGGAGCAAACGGAAAGACGTTATTCAAGTGGACGGGTTTGATATGAGTTACCTGCTGCTTTCCTTTTCTCTGGATGCATATGTAATCATCGAGGCTGAGTCTCCGCACTCCACTTCCAAGCTGCATGGAGGACGCGGAACATGAGCCTTATGTACAGTAAGCCCTGCTTAAAGGGGCCCTATCCTATCAGTGTCTCTACTTTAAAGAGTCCTCTCCTGCTGATGTTCAGGTGTATATCAGTATGTAGTGTCTCTACTTTAAAGAGTCCTCTCCTGCTGATGTTCAGGTGTATATCAGTATGTAGTGTCTCTACTTTAAAGAGTCCTCTCCTGCTGATGTTCAGGTGTATATCAGTATGTAGTGTCTCTACTTTAAAGAGTCCTCTCCTGCTGATGTTCAGGTGTATATCAGTATGTAGTGTCTCTACTTTAAAGAGTCCTCTCCTGCTGATGTTCAGGTGTATATCAGTATGTAGTGTCTCTACTTTAAAGAGTCCTCTCCTGCTGATGTTCAGGTGTATATCAGTATGTAGTGTCTCTACTTTAAAGAGTCCTCTCCTGCTGATGTTCAGGTGTATATCAGTATGTAGTGTCTCTACTTTAAAGAGTCCTCTCCTGCTGATGTTCAGGTGTATATCAGTATGTAGTGTCTCTACTTTAAAGAGTCCTCTCCTGCTGATGTTCAGGTGTATATCAGTATGTAGTGTCTCTACTTTAAAGAGTCCTCTCCTGCTGATGTTCAGGTGTATATCAGTATGTAGTGTCTCTACTTTAAAGAGTCCTCTCCTGCTGATGTTCAGGTGTATATCAGTATGTAGTGTCTCTACTTTAAAGAGTCCTCTCCTGCTGATGTTCAGGTGTATATCAGTATGCAAAGCACTCATTAAAGCGTCAGCGGGGAGGATCGATAAACCATTCTTTACGACAGCAGCTTAAGAAGCCGCGGTCACGGAGAGAGACGGCGCGCGGTGGTTTCCCCGTGATGTACCGCGTCGTGAGGTCGACATTAATTTACTGATGTGAATGTGAGGAATGAAACGGCAGGGAGAAACTGAATCCGCTCGCCCGGCTGTCTGTGACCGTAAATAATGAAAACATCATTCGGGGCGGAGAAGGGAAACATCAATTATAACGAGTATTGGCTCCGCAGGTCTACGGGACCGCGGAGGGACAAGCGAACGAGCTCAGGGGACTCCAATGGCCGCGAGCGAAGAGTATGTGTGAGGGATGTCTGTGGGCGGAGTGTGTGTGTGTGTGTGTGTGTGTGTGTGTGTGTGTGTGTGTGTGTGTGTGTGTGTGTGTGTGTGTGTGTGTGTGTGTGTGTGTGTGTGTGTGTGTGTGTGTGTGTGTGTGAGGCAAAGTGAAGAGGGTGATGGAGAGGGAGAATCCTCTCCAATCCAAACACGAGCTGCGGTGCATGAGTACCGCTGACTCAGCACGTCGCAGCATCGTCACACGATGGGCCGGTGGAGCAGCACTCGTGTGCTTCACATGATGTGTGTCAGTGAAACATGTGAAGTCCCTGAGTGGGCTGTTTACAACGGCGTTCAGAAAAACAACGATGTACGGCAGCGCTTGTCGGCAGAGAGAAGTCGCCCACAGCCGGAGCTCTCGTGGTCAGCAGCTGTCAGACACATGTCCGCACGTTTCCATTATGGATAGCTGCACCACGTTCACACCTGCGTAGGTCTGCATCGAAACACGTCTTCAGATCGGCTTCAGTGCTCTCAAGCATTCCTCCATAGCGCATGTGTGTCGGTCTTGTTTGTGCACGTGTGTGAATTTCCCATTCATAAAAGTACGTCTTAATGTCTTAGGTATTCATTCATCGTTACAGAGGGGACACACGAGTATTATATTGAGCTAGACACCAGGATGCTTTAAGATGATGAGTATATATATTAGACTAGAAATGCTCTTCACCACTAAGCGCAGGAAGTCGTCTCAGCCCGTGAGAAAGTTGAGCACCATTGAATCTATAAAAGTCCACAAATACTATAAAACCTTAACGAGGAAGATTTCAGTGAAGATGATGTCATGGAGATCCCTAGGTCCTCTTTCGTGTCCCTCCTCACTCGTGTCCCTCTTCACTCGTGTCCCTCTTCACTCGTGTCCCTCTTCACTCGTGTCCCTCCTCACTCGCGTCCCTCTTCACTCGTGTCCCTCTTCACTCGTGTTCACTCGTGTCCCTCCTCACTCGTGTCCCTCTTCACTCGTGTCCCTCTTCACTCGTGTCCCTCTTCACTCGTGTCCCTCTTCACTCGTGTCCCTCTTCACTCGTGTCCCTCTTCACTCGTGTCCCTCTTCACTCGTGTTCACTCGTGTCCCTCCTCACTCGTGTCCCTCTTCACTCGTGTCCCTCTTCACTCGTGTCCCTCCTCACTCGTGTCCCTCTTCACTCGTGTCCCTATTCACTCGTGTCCCTCTTCACTCGTGTCCCTCCTCACTCGTGTCCCTCCTCACTCGTGTCCCTCTTCACTCGTGTCCCTCTTCACTCGTGTCCCTCTTCACTCGTGTCCCTATTCACTCGTGTCCCTCTTCACTCGTGTCCCTCTTCACTCGTGTTCACTCGTGTCCCTCCTCACTCGTGTCCCTCTTCACTCGTGTCCCTCTTCACTCGTGTCCCTCTTCACTCGTGTTCCTCTTCACTCGTGTCCCTCTTCACTCGTGTCCCTCTTCACTCGTGTCCCTCTTCACTCGTGTCCCTTCTCACTCGTGTCCCTCCTCACTCGTGTCCCTCTTCACTCGTGTCCCTCTTCACTCGTGTCCCTCCTCACTCGTGTCCCTCTTCACTCGTGTCCCTCCTCACTCGTGTCCCTCTTCACTCGTGTCCCTATTCACTCGTGTCCCTCTTCACTCGTGTCCCTCTTCACTCGTGTCCCTCTTCACTCGTGTTCACTCGTGTCCCTCCTCACTCGTGTCCCTCTTCACTCGTGTCCCTCCTCACTCGTGTCCCTCTTCACTCGTGTCCCTCTTCACTCGTGTCCCTCTTCACTCGTCCCTCTTCACTCGTGTCCCTATTCACTCGTGTCCCTCTTCACTCGTGTCCCTCTTCACTCGTGTCCCTCTTCACTCGTGTCCCTCTTCACTCGTGTCCCTCCTCACTCGTGTCCCTCCTCACTCGTGTCCCTCTTCACTCGTGTCCCTCTTCACTCGTGTCCCTCCTCACTCGTGTCCCTCTTCACTCGCGTCCCTATTCACTCGTGTCCCTCCTCACTCGTGTCCCTCTTCACTCGTGTCCCTCCTCACTCGTGTCCCTCTTCACTCGTGTCCCTCTTCACTCGTGTCCCTCTTCACTCGTGTCCCTCTTCACTCGTGTTCACTCGTGTCCCTCCTCACTCGTGTCCCTCTTCACTCGTGTCCCTCTTCACTCGTGTCCCTCCTCACTCGTGTCCCTCTTCACATCGTGTCCCTCTTCACTCGTGTCCCTCTTCACTCGTGTCCCTCCTCACTCGTGTCCCTCCTCACTCGTGTCCCTCTTCACTCGTGTCCCTCTTCACTCGTGTCCCTCTTCACTCGTGTCCCTCTTCACTCGTGTCCCTCTTCACTCGTGTCCCTCCTCACTCGTGTCCCTCCTCACTCGTGTCCCTCTTCACTCGTGTCCCTCCTCACTCGTGTCCCTCTTCACTCGTGTCCCTCTTCACTCGTGTCCCTCTTCACTCGTGTCCCTCTTCACTCGTGTCCCTCTTCACTCGTGTCCCTCTTCACTCGTGTCCCTCTTCACTCGTGTCCCTCTTCACTCGTGTCCCTCTTCACTCGTGTCCCTCCTCACTCGTGTCCCTCTCACTCGTGTCCCTCTTCACTCGTGTCCCTCCTTCACTCGTGTCCCTCCTTCACTCGTGTCCCTCTTCACTCGTGTCCCTCTTCACTCGTGTCCCTCTTCACTCGTGTCCCTCTTCACTCGTGTCCCTCTTCACTCGTGTCCCTCTTCACTCGTGTCCCTCTTCACTCGTGTCCCTCTTTCACTCGTGTCCCTCCTCACTCGTGTCCCTCTTCACTCGTGTCCCTCTTCACTCGTGTCCCTCTTCACTCGTGTCCCTCTTCACTCGTGTCCCCTCTTCACTCGTGTCCCTCTTCACTCGTGTCCCTCTTCACTCGTGTCCCTCTTCACTCGTGTCCCTCTTCACTCGTGTCCCTCTTCACTCGTGTCCCTCTTCACTCGTGTCCCTCCTCACTCGTGTCCCTCCTCACTCGTGTCCCTCTTCACTCGTGTCCCTCTTCACTCGTGTCCCTCCTCACTCGTGTCCCTCTTCACTCGCGTCCCTCTTCACTCGTGTCCCTCTTCACTCGTGTCCCTCCTCACTCGTG
>NC_047504.1:12161431-12189391 GCF_902827115.2 Pseudochaenichthys georgianus | reverse complement strand
AAAAAATCCAATTAAAGTTAGAAATTCAACAAATAAATATATGTTTTACTTTAAAGTCATTGGAAGTTTACAGTCTTAATTCTGAATCTTTCCCAACTTTTCTTCCGAATTATCTCCAGCGTTTCTTCTTCATATCCTCTGCTGGCGATCGTCACAGTTTATCCCGCCCCAGCCTGTCAGTCAGTGATCAGGGAGGAGATGTGCGCCTGCCAGACAGACCTGAGGGAGGCAAACACGTGCAGTCCCGACTTAAATACAGAAATAAACTTTAATTATGCGACTAGTTTCTGTACTGATATTTAAAAGCCCCAATTTAAACCAATGTCTAGCCCACATGACCTAAATCCAGTTAATTCTGTGCATACAGTAAATTACGATGTCTTCCTGTTTGTGTTACGGTTGTGCGGGAGAGCTTTGTGCCCGACGTCACAGAACCGTTTTCTGCTTACCATGTGAGGCTCGCCGACAGTCTGTCCTGCACTCTGAATGGATCACAGCAGGAAATATAAAACAGAATACCAGATTAAAGTTAAGCTCCTGTATCCCGCAGTGCTTGGAAATATGAACAATATTTCTACACAACGGCAACCAAACACGACCGAAAATACATAACTTTTTTTTTTATTTTGACATTTGTCAGTTATACCGAGGCGCTGCATCGCTCACTTTACCCCGACAATGTTTGGGTGTGAAATGAAATGAACTCAGTGGGCTAAAACTCGAGCACAGACGCCGCAGGAATTAAACATGAAACAAGCCCCCAGAATGCATCTGTCCTGAAAACACTTCCCCATTATGTTTAAAATATAAATCTTTGGTAAAGTAGAAGAATATCTCGGGGTTCCACGGCTATAAAACATAATTACCCATTGTGGACTTTTCTTTTGTTTCCTTTACACGTCTTATGACATTAATACATGAAACATTTAGTTTTGGGCTGCAGACAATGAAGTGAAAGGCGCCGGGATGTAATTAAAAGTGAATGGATTGTAGTACTTTGGCCAGTCATCCATGATTAGATGCGATTAAGGCTTTGTGCTACATTGCATTTTATTATGCAACGCGAGCATTTTTCCCCTCATTGTCACGCGAGTAAATACAAACGTTGTGTACACAACTCATTACAGGGATGGAGACACTCTTTTCGGAGACGGGAAGCAGCTTGCTGAGGAGTCTGGCGTTTCATTAAGAGTGATCTTGAAGTCTTAACATGTCATCGTCTGGAGGAGATGAAAGGCTTTGGAGGGCGCACACCTGACTCCGCTAATGGACGAACAAAAGCATCTTGTTTGGCCTTGGAGAAGCTTCCACACACTCTTCCCACACAGCTTCTCTCACGGTCAGGCGGCGCAGATCCCCGTGTGAACGCGTCCACGGAGCGGCCCCTCAGTAACACTCCACTCGTCGTAAACGAAGGTGAACGTGGAGATTAAGAGTAAACGAGTGTTTCTCAGAGGCTTGTATCCGTCCTCCGTTCAGTCGATGGCCTCGTGCTGAGTCGGTTCTGCAGAGGGAACGACGAGTCGCCCCTGCTGTGCTTTGGCGTCACTTTGAAGCTTACAGATTGCAAATGTAACCGGTCCGGTTTGACGCCAACATGTGATCTCTGCGTTGTGTAAATAAATGAGAACGACTTCTGTGCAAAACAGAATGTAATAATTAAAGCCGGAAATGGCTTCATCAGCTTTCTAGCTTCACACCTCTCCTCAGTGGGGCCTGAAGATAACTCAGGAAAGTATACAGAGTTCTAAATAATACAACTAACAGATATACATCTATCCATGGTGGCAAACCGGCTTTTCTTTGTAAACCAATATACACAAATATAACCATTAAAGGTGGGGTAGGTAAGTTTGAGAAACCGGCTCGAGATCGCTAGAATTTGAAAATACACAACCGGAGAAATCTGCCACTTCCTCACAGAGCCCCTCCCCCAACACACACGAACGCGCACATGACCAATGAGGGCACGAGACAAGTTTGTGCCCCGATGGAAGGCTGACAGGCAGGTAGGATGTACTTTTCACAGTATTACGGCTTCTCCAGATGACATTTTTCTATGGATTTGTTGTCAAAGCACTTCAGATATTCATTGCTATCGGGATGTTAAGAGCATTCCATGGAATATAACAAAAAGTGTATCTCGAGCCGGTTTCTGAAACTTACCTACCCCACCTTTAAGTGCTTTGACAAAAAATCCATAAAAAACGTCATCTGTAGAAGCCGTAATACTGTCAAAAGTACATCCAATCCGTTTAGCCGGCTAAACGGATTGGATGGCCTACCTGCCTGTCAGCCTTCCATCGGGGCACAAACTTATCTCGTGCCCTCATTGGTCAGGTGCGCGTTCGTGTGTGTTGGGGGAGGGGCTCTGTGAGGAAGTGGCAGATTTTCTCCGGTTGTGTATTTTCAAATTCTAGCGACCTCGAGCCGGTTTCTCAAACTTACCTACCCCACCTTTAATTTACACTTACATAACAAACAATACAATTTACAGTTACAAAACACAAAAAGAATACCCACATACCTGTGCAAAACAGAATGTAATAATTAAAGCAGGAAATGGCTTCATCAGCTTTCTAGCTTCACACCTTCAGGGAAGAAAACACCCACATGTTAGCATATAGCTAATCTTTAGGAAGCTAGTGTAACATTAAACAATCTATTAACATATAAAATACAACATTTATGACGCCACTCGTTCCACGTACTTCTCCTCAGTGGGGCCTGAAGCTAACTGAGGCAAGCTGCAAGAGTCTGCGGAGATGTGCCGGTGCCAAGAGTACCAAAATAAAACGTACTTTTCAAAATAAAAGCATCTAAAAAATAAAGTGACAAGTTTTACAAATAAAGTATGGACAATGATTTTACTGAAATATAAACAAGTGAAGTTATACATCGGTTACACAAACTCACATCTGCAATGCACGCTCTAAAATAACTCATACATGATGTCAAATCATTTTAAAAACACACCCCCAATTTAGAAAACTGATACGTAGCAGATAGTGAGATACCCTGACGATGGACAACAGTCCATCGTTTTGGTCAAGACCTTGTTGAACGTTAAAGTAAATAACAGTCGAGGCTCCACATAGAAATATGAACC
Organism: Pseudochaenichthys georgianus; assembly: GCF_902827115.2. Lineage (NCBI taxonomy): Eukaryota > Metazoa > Chordata > Actinopteri > Perciformes > Channichthyidae > Pseudochaenichthys > Pseudochaenichthys georgianus. The sequence continues at coordinate 12,186,282 of NC_047504.1, read as the reverse complement.
CGCTTAATAAGTCGTTTTTTAGGAAATGGACTGTGATCTTTACTCGACAGGAAACGAGTCTTATCTGTTGCTAAAAGTCAGCCGTCACTCTATGATCTCCTGACTCTTTGGTTTGCCTCTGGGAAGCAGCTTCAGAGATGAGACGGTATCTCTGGAGTGTGGCCGGGACCACGCAGCGTACAGCAAACTGCCCGAGGAACAACAGGAACATACCGGACGGAAAACACGTCAACTCTCTAGGAGAAGCTGACGGGAAGAAAATCTATTGTTTTTATTGATCGTTGCGTTTCAAAGACGACTCTAGCATGTGGGGATTACAGTAGATATGTCCTTCTCGCTCCATAGCGTTCCATGCCTTAAAGGACACGGGTCCATTATTATAGATAGTTTATAAGTTAAAAACATGGGATTTGAACAGCTGCCTGTTGAGATAACATTTCATTTATCCCTGGTTTGTTTTCCCTTTCCTCGAGTGGGTCATTTAGGTTTGTGTGCATGTCAATGGCCTCAAGTTCAGATTGAGAAAAGGAAACACCTTCTGCACATTAGAGATAAAATAAGAAGTACTTTATTGATCCCAATGTGGGACATGTTTGCGTTGCAGCAGGCATTGCACATTAGAGATAAACAATTCTATAATGTCAACATGTCAAAATAGAAGTAAAACAACATCAAGAATAGAAATACCAATTAACAGTAAACAATGTATCTGTTCAGTGACACAGTGAGTAAAGAACCATGTGTTCAGGTTACCAGCGTTCCTTCCCCATGTGGGATCAGTGAATGCTTCCCACATGTTTGCAGAAGCTCTCGATGTGAACATAAGTCCAATCTGCGTTTGCATGGAGCCAATGGGACATGAAATTGGCTTCAACACCCACCAATCGACCAATGGGAGCCCCCTCTGGCCTTTTGTAATATGTGGGCCGAGATGCATGCCGCCGAACACATCTCGTGAAAGTGCCTTTTAAAATGGACTAGACCCAGTTCATGCAATACAAATCTGCATTACCTGACAATATGGCAATAAAACGCCTTTAAATAGACGAATAATTGAGATTTAAAGACGTTTGTTGGAGCCAGTATTTTGATTTGAGAAGAAAGGCCACCTCATTGTGACGTCTGTAGTCAAAGCACTATAAAGGACTACAATTCCCACGGCGCCGGTGCTAAAGCCACAGTGATGGGCAACGAGTTCTGTTTAAGGCGTCGAGTGGCTTGGTGGAAAGACAAGGAAGGAAGCCACGACGGCGTTATTGAAAGAGTAAAGATACAATACTATCTGATTCTTATTAACTATTGGATTAAATGTCAATAAAAATTATTTTTAAGCTGAAATCCAAATTCTACTTAATGATAATATGTAAGCCATCCAAAGACATTTCATATATTCAGTTGCTCGGTTTTGGAGTTTGTGCCGGAAAAAACCTTGAAAATGATTTCCAGTGTTATGGCTGATGAGGGGGGGCGGTGCTGATTAGGGGGGGCGGTGCTGATGAGGGGGGGCGGTGCTGATGAGGGGGGGGCGGTGTTGATGAGGGGGGCGCGGTTGCTGATGAGGGGGGGCGGTGCTGATGAGGGGGGGCGGTTGTTGATGAGGGGGGGCGGTGTTGATGAGGGGGACGGTGCTGGATGAGGGGGGGCGGTGCTGATGAGGGGGGGCGGTGCTGATGAGGGGGGACGGTGTGGTGATGAGGGGGGGCGGTGCTGATGAGGGGGACGGTTTGATGAGGGGGGCGGTGCTGATGAGGGGGGGCGGTGCTGATGAGGGGGGACGGTGCTGATGAGGGGGGGCGCGGTGCTGATAAGGGGGGGCGGTGTTGATGAGGGGGGACGGTGCTGATGAGGGGGGGGCGGTGCTGATGAGGGGGGGCGGTGCTGATGAGGGGGGGCGGTGTTGATGAGGGGGGGGCGGTGCTGATAAGGGGGGGCGGTGCTGATGAGGGGGGGCGGTGCTGATGAGGGGGGGCGGTGCTGATAAGGGGGGGCGGTGCAGAACGCCGTGTCAAAACGCAGCGATGGATGGGTGCTTTCCGAGTCTTGTGCAAGGTGACGATCCTGAATGCTTAACAGGAGTTTCAAATAGAAACCCAGGACACGAGCATCGCCGAGCGACAGTCTGCTGATGTCCGCACAGATCATCCCGACCCGATGCCTCGTTCCAGTAGAGTTGTAAAACCCACGTTGAACATGAGGGACAGCGCGGTTTCCTCATTGATTCCCCTTATTAAATCAACTCCAGTCCCACGAGACGCAAGAAGAAGAAGAAGAAAGGATTTAGAAAGCTTTGATGTGTAGAAAAAAAACGGCAGCTCGATATTTTCCTCATATTTTGCACTTTCACTGTTTATTGTTGTCTGGGTCTTTTGTTGTTTAGGCGTGGGAGCGACTTTCCGCTGAGGGACAAATTGCCTCGAGACGTCCCTCGCTGTAAATTCAGCTCTATTTCCAAAATGAAACGACAAAAGATAATCAACTGTTTGTTTCACACGGGTCCAAGCGCGGTTCACACTGTGTCTCTGTGGGACGTCAATAAGGGGGGGCAGGTACTTCGATGGGACAACATGTGCTAAAATGGATTTGTAGACAAACAAAGGCATTACATATTACGACATAGCAAAGAATGAGCCACCTGTGAGGAGGATTTAAACATCAAGCACTATCCATTTTTAAATGTCTTAAAACAGCCATTTGAATATTCACGTGGGTCTTCAACCCTCCTATTGTCTTCGTGTCCCCCCCCCCCTTACTCTGGTGTCCTGTTTTAACTGCTATCACATTAACACACAAAACATTAATCATCACCACATTTCATTTAACACCCTTTCAAACTGTAGATAGATAGATCTTTATGTGTCATTGTACCGGTACAACGACATTACGATAGACTCAAGGTGCCAACACGCAACAACAAGACACTATAAAAACAACAAGACACTATAAAAACAACAAGACACTATAAAAACAATAAAAACAATAAATGGGACTTAGAAAAGACAACATATTGTATCAGTCTACTGGTACACATGAAGAACTGCAGTAAATATGCAAAGAACAGACACTGAGCATGTATGGCGTGTGCCTGGTGTGATCCATGTGGGGGAGGGGCACATAAGAGCGGGAAATGTATCAAATTGTTCTGTGTGTGTGGCCGAGCATTACTCTACTTGTGGGGACCTAAATCTGTTCACACAGTCATTGTGGGGACTCGCCTCCCTTATGGGGACACATTAGAGGTCCCCATAAGGGGGATCATTCATTTTAGGGTGAAGACTTGGTTAGGTTAAGGTTAGGCCAGGGGTCGGCAACCCGCGGCCCTTTAAGCCCTCTGCTCTGGCTCCCTTGAGCTTAGACAAAAATAAGAAGGAAATAAAATAAAAGTATTTGTAGGACTATTTATATTTTGTTGCATGGTTGAAAATGTTTCGTATCTTGTATTTTGAGGTGATACTGTGACTCATAAATAAAAAACAAAACGGTTTTAATTAGTTTAACTAAAAAATGCGTCACATCCTGCTCCGGTCCCGCGCGAGCGCCTTTTCTTGGAGGCGAATAACCTGACCCCCGGCTCGATGAGCGAACTATGGATCCATCAAAGAAAAGTACCGGAGGAACACAGGGTTTAATTCTGCGTGGACAGAGTTGTCTGCTTTCACAGCAAACGATGCTGGTTTACCGGGATGTCTGATGTAGAGAGAAGTTGTCAACGGTGGTGCAGCCTTTACCATGGGAGCCTGCCTGCAGACCTCCACTCTCAGGACACCTCCACTGTCAGTACAGGAAGTGACGATTCTGACGCGTTTCTTTCCCGCCCACCGAAGGACTCGTTTGATGGAAGTTTTCAAATCACAATGGAGACTCATCACGGAGGTGATGAGTCCGCCCACCGTGCACTTTGGGTCGGCCTTGGTCAAGCCCTTTTGACCCCCCAGCCTGGTTCTCGTAAAAGTTTTTCACTCAAATGACACCATGGAGGAATGTAACGGGAGTTGACAGGGGACTCTGTCCGCCTCACGAGTGCCTATTTTCGGACACTTTTTTCCACTTTTCCCCGGTTTTATTATTTTTTAGGTTATTTCACCCGGTTTCTACCGGGGACATTGCCCGGTCTCGAGTGTCGCCCCACGGCCTGTGTCCAGCCCCCCCCCACACTCTTCCATATATTAACGGATTTTGACAATTGTTGTCGCATTTTTCTCCTCTCCTCTCACTGATCTAATGGCAAACGCGACCCACTGTCGGAGGGCCTCCGCGCCGGCCGATATGAAGCGTGACCAAGACGCACCGTCCAGGGGTCCCGCAGCGGGGTGGAGGTTCCCAGCTGGAACCTCTCCACCTCCGCCGCGGTGCACCCGGCAAACACGGTTGTTTCTCGAACCTTCCACTGTTGTCTAGCGGGTAGGGATGGGAATTTGAAAGCAAATGTATATTCGAATATTCGACCCCCCAAAAAACGGTTAACCGGTAAACCGAAATGTACATATCCTATAAAAAAAAAAAAAGAAATGGGTAAAAAAAAAACTTCCCAATTTTTTTTTTTACTTCTTTTTTTTACCCAATTTTTTTTCAAGAATTTTTTAGAAATACATACATTATCAAATAAGTGTAGAAACCAAGTCGAATTTGTCAAATGTATTGAACTGGTGATCACAGGTTGACAGCTATAGGCCTACAGCTTTCATGTGTGGAGGCGATTCACAATCAGGCCAGCTGTAGAGAAGACCCTCTCAGCTGGAACGGAGGTTGCGGGTATAGCAAGGTATATAGCATGTTATAAGTTTAATTTGGCATAGTTTGACCTCTACACCGCACTCACTAACCTGGTCGAAGTATTTCCACACATTACTCCTTTTTGACGCCATGTCTGTTGTGTAGGACTCTTCTTAGAGTGTAAATAATTTCCGGACTATGACTGGTAAAATATTGAATACCGGCAAAACTAAATCTCTCCAGTCAAAATGTCTATGCACTTTGCCGCCACACACGGTTGCCAAGCAGCGCTTATTGTTGTTTAGGCTGGCCACTCATGTGTCGCGAGTGTTGACAGGGGGCGGGGAGCACGCTCAACTGTTAGCGCCGGAACCTCGCAACGGCTGCGGAGCTCATTTGCGCCACATTTGTGCCTAAGATGAGGTTTGAGTCTGCGTGATCTGCGTGTAGGGAGGGGCAGCAGCCATATCATTGGCTAGAACTAGCTAGATCTGATGGATTTGGACATAAACGCGAGTGAAGTATAACCGGACACGAGAGAGAGATCAGCACCTGCAGCTCTGCCCGCTGTGAGGGGCCGGTGAGCGGAGCAAAACACACCTTTAGACGTCACCTAACACATTTAGCTATGGCATAGTCGTATATAAATACATTGAATTATTCAATTTGATAATATGTAATCAACTTAGGCATCACTCCCAAAAAAAAAATAATAATAAAAATTAATAAAAATATTCATAACTCATATTCGAATACATGAATAATTATTCGAATACCTGAATCATTTTGAATATTCGATTAATCGTTCCCATCCCTACTAGCGGGTGTAACTAAAATACAAGATGCCGTATTTATATATATAAATAAATATATATATATCTATATAGATATATATATATAGATAATAAGTGTCAGTGCTATTTTATGTTGTATTAGCGGGCATTTCCTGTTCGGAAAGTGGTGCTGTACTGAGAGTAAACAATACAAGGTGTCCCTATTTTTATATATATCTATATACTTTATGTATATAATAAGTGTCAGTACGATTTAATTTTGTATTTGCGTGCATTTCCTGTTCTGAAAGTGGCGCTGCGGCTGTACTGATAGTAACTACAATACAAGATGTCCGTATATATCTATATATATATATATATATACATATGTATTATATTAAGTGTCACGATCCGTCACGATCAGATTTTATTTTGTATTTGCGTGCATTTCCTATTTGGAAAGTGGCACTGTACTGATAGTGGTGATTTTATTTTGGAATTCTTAGCGTGCACTTCCTGTACTGACAGTGGAGGTGTCCTGAGAGTGGAGGTCTGCACCGGAACTGTCCTGAGCGAGGACCCCTCTCGCCTTTACGAGGGGGAGGAAGACAGCTGACGACCTTCAGTCATAATTCAATGGGGTATGTAATTTATTTCAGAAACACTTTTTGTTATATTCCATGGAATGCTCTTAACGTCCCGATAGCAATGAATATATTCAATGCTTTGACAATAAATACATACAAAAATTAATCTCTGGAAGCCGTAGCGCTGTAAAAAGCACGACCAATCATCTGAGCCGGCTAAAATAACTAGATGGCCTGCCGGCCTGTCAGCCTTCCATCTGGGCACACACTTATCTCGTGCCCTCATTGGTCATGTGTGCGTTCGTGTGTTGGAGGAGGGGCTCTGAGAGGAAGTCCTGAAGGAAGAGGCATATTTTTTCCGGTTGTGTACTTTCAAATTCTCGCGCACTCGAGCTGGTTTCTCCATTCTTACCTTTAACTCTTTTTGGGGTGCAGATATATGTTTTATTTATTTCAAAGTGGGCCCATTTAATAATATTTTTTTCCCCTTCCAACGTGCAGAGGACTCCCCACGTGCTGTGTTTAATTTATTTTAAAGTAGGCCTGCGTATTATTTTTAATTCTCCTTATAAGAGTTCTTTGTTTCTTATTAGAGGTTAACAGTTTTATATCATGTAATAAATAGCCTAATAAATGCAAAAAAACTGTAGTTTTTGTCTGATATAACAATAAAAAACTATGAAATATGTTTTGTGGCTCCAGACAAAAACATTTTTGGAAAAAAGGAGCGAAATGGCTCTTTTGTTCAAAAAGGTTGCAGACCCCTGGGTTAGGGGTAAGGGTCAGGCATGTGTTGGTTATGGTTAGGATAAGTCTCCAGGAAATGCATGTAAGTCAATGAAATGTCCCCTGAAGTGGTGTGTGTGTGTGTGTGTGTGTGTGTGTGTGTGTGTGTGTGTGTGTGTGTGTGTGTGTGTGTGTGTGTGTGTGTGTGTGTGTGTGTGTGTGTGTGTGTGTGTGTGTGTGTGTGTGTGTGTGTGTGTGTGTGTGTGTGTGTGTGTGTGTGTGTGTGTGTGTGTGTGTGTGTGTGTGTGTGTGTGTGTGGCGAGATCTCTGATTGATTTCTATTGCAGGACTTTTCCCTGGTCGTTTTCTAACTCAGTCAAATCCTTTTTCCCCTCCTCCCTCCTCCCTCCTCCCTCCTCACACAGAATTTCACAAGAAGCCTCTGCCTCCTCTCGCCAAGCGGCCGAACGGCGACTCTCACGACATCGTTTTTTAAACTTCCTTACCGATTGAGCTCGTCCAATCATGGCTCTCTCTCCCTCCTTTCTTTTTGTTTGCTTTCTGTCTCAAGCGAGCGCCGTGTAGACGCCAAGCTCAGAGGCCCCTGAGGCGCCGGCCGAAGACTACGAAACCCAGGAGCATCATGGGAAATAAAGTGCTGATGGGAAGCAGCTTACCCAGGAGCATCATGGGAAATGAAGTGCTGATGGGAAGCAGCTTACCCAGGAGCATCATGGGAAATGAAGTGCTGATGGGAAGCAGCTTCACGATTGAGTGACGGTGCTTTCTTTAGACGACATGTTCTACTGTTATCAGTGTTAGGCGGCACATGCGTCCCACAGAGAGGCTTTGAAGTGACTCAGAATGTAAATATGTCCGCTATAACCTTTCTGAATAATGGATTTGTACACACACGCCGCCATTAAAGGGAAATGGAAACACTTTTCAAACTGCTTTCCATGCGACAATATTACCATTAGGAAATGTATTTATCTAGTCTATTTCCAATGTAAACGATCGAGATACGCGAATTTACTTTTTGAAATACGTGCCTAATGACCATGGGCGCTTCCATTGCTCCGGGACTTTCCCAGTGACGTCACTGATAGGGTACGGCTTCCTGGGCCAAAGCTCAATAACAAACAACATGGCGTGCAATGCACCAGTAGTTTACATTACAAGAAAACGGTCGTCGTCAGGAGTTTATTGTATTGCCCCAGGCTGCACAAATGGATTTGATACGAAGAAGGAAGAAGTACATTTCCATAGGCTGCCACTAAAGGATGAGAAGCTGCTCAAAGTCCAGTCTGGATGCCTGGTTCAATACAAAACATCGGATTTGAAGCCAGGATCTGTTCCCACAATATTCGATTTCTCAACGTATGCAGTCGGGAACACCGACCGTCCCAGCACGTCGGCCGCGCAAGACAATGACAGTGTCAACAAACGTGAAGTTCGAGCCACCAAACGAGTTGCTTCAGCTGCCGAGAGAGAGGTAAATAATGCAGCACTACCAGATTACTAGCTCACACATGTATTTACTGACACAGTGTGACCTTATTAATTAACGCAATCGCGTCCAAACTAAATGGTAGCTATTATTATGACGCACAATAGAGAATTGGGGGTGTTCTATAGCTCAACTAATTAAACTGGCATACACACGCTCATCTGTCGAAAACAGCCCTAAAAAGGCTAGTATTGCTATCAATGGATGGTATTGCAGGACCCAGAGCGCACGGAGCACAGAGCGGACAGCAGATAACGGAATTGCAGTTGTATTGCTTATAGATTATCAGAACATTTCAAAGGGGACACAGCCCCATTGTATATTAACCTATGGATTAACTACATCATCGTTTTTATCGTTGTAATGCCATTGAAGACCAGTTTAGACCAGACAATGAGGAAGGTAAGCCGCTAGCCTGGCGTATGTTAGTACCTAGCGCCACTTGTTTTGATGTACGTTTTTGTGGATAACCTCGCGAGTTTGTATCTTTCAGTGTTGAGGTGGGCACCGTTAGATTCTGTGTCTCCTTGCGATCATAAACGATGTGTTGGATGTGCGGCTAGGATAAGTAATAAGGGAGCTATCGGTGCAGTAATAGGTTAGCATTTTCGCTCGGGGCTAATTCAGAGGCTCACTGTTAGCATTGTGTTTAATTTTTTTATTCCGGATCGTATGCCACTCTATTCGACCGAATCGGTTCATAAGCATAGGCCATGGGATGCCTGGTAACTGTAGATGCTTCCACATCAATGTCATCTCCCGACGAATAGTCAAATTCATCGTTCAAAACGTCGATCTCATTGCAAAATTCCTCCATATCTGCTACGTTGTGTTGACTTCCGGTGGAGCGAAAACACAGCTAGTGACGTCACCATGTGGGACTCCCCTAATGGCGGCGGCCTGGTCCCGGAATTCCCCACCCGGCCGGCGGATAATTAATTTTCTTTTGGCGAGTAATATCATATACAATAAATATTACGATCAATATCCATTGTAAAATGAATAAACTACCGGAATATTATAACTGTAATTGGTGTTTCCTTTCCCCTTTAAACAATGACCATATATGTTTATTTTGCACCTTCGGTTTTGTGGTGTAGACGAAAGGTGTTCTGATATCTCGGAGGTCTCACGTGGCTTTTCACAGCTCAGTGCTTTACATCTGATCTTTTTTAACGGTGGGAACGTTTCCCTTTTTACAAAACAAGCAGACGTGTGTGTGTGTGTGTGTGTGTGTGTGTGTGTGTGTGTGTGTGTGTGTGTGTGTGTGTGTGTGTGTGTGTGTGTGTGTGTGTGTGTGTGTGTGTGTGTGTGTGTGTGTGTGTGTGTGTGTGTGTGTGTGGTTCGCCGCACTTCGCTGTCCTGCACATGGAGAAATAAATACGCTACATTATTGTTGTTAAAAGGTCAATTTTAGAGATGTCTTGACATGTCACGGTTTGTCTCATGAGGGATTTGTAGTTATTGTTTAAAATGTATATTTGTCTCCAGGGCTACAGGTTGTTTACACTGTGCATCTGCTTTAAAGTGACATTTCTCTCGCGGCAGACTCCCCAAAGACGCGAGCCTGCTGCTGTTTTTGTTCCAGCTTTCCCCGCACCCATTTTCACTTTGATAAAAAGCTGAAAATAGCTGTAACATCTCAATAAGCACACATCAGGATGAAAGAACTTGGAGAGCCAACATCGCCCCAGTTTAGAGTTTGCAGGAAGGGAGGAGAACATTCTGGAACTGCGAATACTGGGTCAGAAGAACACGAGAATATGTGCAGAGAAATATCACTTTAAAAACATTCTGTATTTCAGATCCGCAGCACCCACTCTCTGTTCATGAGCTCGATGTGTGAAGAAATATTTTTTCTACGCAGTTTGGATTTTATAACCGCACAATAAAATATGTTTTCCGTATTTTTGTCTCGACTGATTGTTTGTTTCTACTTCACGAGCAGCTGGATTGGAAGTGTCTGTTTTAATGTTTGGTTCGTCGCACAGCACCTGCTGAGCGAACACCTGCGTGCTGACGGTGTATTCAGTATGTCTGCAGCTTGAAATGATAAAAATGATGATTATTGTTAGGACTGAACACTGTCGCTGTCAGAACGGAGATTTGGCGGGAAAATAGCGATATTTGGGACGTTTTAAGGGCAAATTAAGCAAATATTAAGCATTTATATTAAAAAGCAGTCATAGTGTAGCAACCACACACAACAGATGATGCTGATTGGTTTGAATTTAAATCATATCTTTGCTGTTAACCTTAACATAATTTACTTTTATGGGACTTTTTGAAACCATATCACAAAAGCGTAATAAAAAACAACATAACGTAAGACGAAAGCATTATAAAAAGCGTAAAGATTAGATAATATATTAAAATAATACAATTATAATTGGCTGTTGGACAAAGCAAGGAATTGCCGTCCTTTGATTAGTTGGGGGAATGTCGCGTGGCCTGACTCACGTCTCATCAGCAAACCCAATGAACTCGCAGTGTTCACACACACACACACGCACACACACACACACACACACACACACACACACACACACACACACACACACACACACACACACACACACACACACACACACACACACACTCATTTCAGTCCGGTCACAGAGTACAGTAATGATTTGTCACAAATACAAATGAAACAGCCCAGGGGTAAAGCATGTTCAACGTGCTTGTAATAAAACACGCGAGGAAATTAACACGTGTAGCAAAATGATGGATTATGTGAAAAGGTGTTTTAGAAAGAAGCTGAGAGATTGCGTGTTGACAAAGCCATTACACATCTTCAGAGCACAGAGACAGATCTGCCGGGACTTTATTAGGACTACAATCAGGAAATGCATCTCCAGAGAGAGGTAGTGATGATTTGTTATACTTGTAAACAGCGCGTGACAGGTTTAGAAACCACCGCTCCTCATTCAGACATCCAAACATCTGCTCGCAGCTCCGAAGGCCATGACACCGGCATCCAGGACACTGCATTACGTGTCGTCTCATTACTGCGCTCCCTGTCGTCGATACACAGACAGGCTTCATGTAGGTGAGCGATGTCCTGACGCGGGGCCCTGCAGGACCTCGCGGGGCAGCAGATGCTCTCAACCCATCAGTCCGCCGCTCATGATGCGCCCGCTCCTCCGGATCAATCTGTTCCGTCGAGTCCATTCCAGGAGCCATTCCGTGACGAAGTGTGTGATTTACACTTTTCTACCGCCAAGTCTGCATCTGTTTCAGTTACTCGGATAATTACCCAGAATGCCTTTCGGGAAAAGTCTGCAGAGAGGAAGTTTTCATGTCAGGGAAAAGTCAGCGTCATTATGTGGTTTGTTAAAAGTGGCGCCAAGCAGGAGGAAACTGCAGGGTTACAAGAAGATGTGGCTTTGCATTTTAGTCCACTGAGGATGCTCTCAGTGGAGGAAATGTATCTTCAGCAATGGATGTGTCCTTTTGCAAAAGAGGTGCAGAGGGGACATGTTCTTGATTGTATTGACTTTCATGCAGACCGATAACAGAGTCTGATAAGAACAGTTTTTGGGACTTCCTGTGCGCCAGAGCGTTGACGTACGTGCTCACCTGTTATCCTCCGATGCTTCATAACTTCAGGTAAAACTTCTTGAACGTGCAATTATTCATCTGATATCGATATTTTCTTATCAAGCTCCACATTTGTGGAATCAGCTTCCGGTTTGTGTTCGGGCGGCAGACACCCTATCCGTCTTTAAGAGTGCGCTTAAGACCTTCCTTTCTGATAAAGCTTATAGTTAGGGCTGATTAGATTCAGCCCCTAGTTTTGCTGATATAGGCTTAGTGTGTCGGGGGACATCTTCCTTCTTCCTTCTCTCTGTCTCTACCTGTGTCCTCTCATGTTCCATTAACCCAGCTTCCCCACACGTCTTTCTTTCTGGTGTCTATATACGCCGGGACCCGGAGTCATGGATGATCCTGCGGTCCTGAGTCCTGGATCGCGAGCGCTGGATCTTGAGTCGTGGCTGTGGTCCTGGATCATCGGTCCTGATGGATATCCTCGTGGATTCATCTTCCTATTATACACACATGCATTTCCAAACATCTGGACGACCTATGTTGCAAATGTATTATCTTTTCAATTTACACACGGCATCTATTGCAGTCTGTCCGTCCTGGGAGAGGGATCCCTCCTCTGTGGCTCTCCCTGAGGTTTCTCCCATGTTCCCTTAAAACTGTGGGGTTTCTCTGGAAGTTTTTCCTTGTACGATGGGAGGGTCTAAGGACAGAGGGTCTGAGGACAGAGGGTCTGAGGACAGAGGGTCTGAGGACAGAGGGTCTGAGGACAGAGGGTCTGAGGTCAGAGGGTCTAAGGACAGAGGGTCTGAGGTCAGAGGGTCTGAGGTCAGAGGGTCTGAGGACAGAGGGTCTGAGGACAGAGGGTCTAAGGACAGAGGGCCTGAGGACAGAGGGTAGGACAGAGGGTCTGAGGTCAGAGGGTCTGAGGACAGAGGGTCTGAGGACAGAGGGTCTAAGGACAGAGGGTCTGAGGACAGAGGGTCTAAGGACAGAGGGTCTGAGGTCAGAGGGTCTGAGGTCAGAGGGTCTGAGGACAGAGGGTCTGAGGACAGAGGGTCTAAGGACAGAGGGTCTGAGGACAGAGGGTCTAAGGACAGAGGGTCTTTTTTTAATGAAGCATTTTAAATAAAAAGTAAGAAAATACACATTTCTGTCTTTTGCCTGCACGCTTTAGACAACTATGTTCTTTTGTATTCCTCAACACGCCATGTATCCTCATGAGTGCACAAACAAGTCTGTTATGTGTTCAGGAAGGCTGTGAAAACATCAGGTGTGTGTGTGTGTGTGTGTGTGTGTGTGTGTGTGTGTGTGTGTGTGTGTGTGTGTGTGTGTGTGTGTGTGTGTGTGTGTGTGTGTGTGTGTGTGTGTGTGTGTGTGTGTGTGTGTGTGTGTGTGTGTGTGTGTGTGTGTGTGTGTGGACTGTATCTGCTCCCTGTTACCCCTTGAACGAGTCAAAGCAAAGCTCCACATGTGAAGCAGCTTATAGGAGACGAGGCATGCCTTGTCTCACTGAAGGACGCACTGAAGGACACTTGCTGCATGCAGATATCACGCCTGTGGGATCCACTCAGCGTGGGTATTCATGTCAAAGACCTTTTTCCAATGTGCAGCATTTCCTGATATTCAGCCTATAAACCCCCCTAAACGTTTCGAAGCGACAGCAACACCGAGTACCGCAGCCCGGGCCCCAATGTCTGCTTTGCATTTGTTTTAAAAGCATTCACCGAGTTGCTTTCGATGCTATTCCCATCCCAAAGCATTCTGTGTCGATGTAGCATAACCCCTCCCCCTCTCTCTTCCTACCGTTATACCAGACAGAGAAGAAGACATTTGTGAGGACACATCACGCTGATAAGCCACCGCTTTACAACGCCTACTTTTCATCCTACAGCACGCAGCAATATGTGAACGCACCTCCTGTGTGTGTGTGTGTGTGTGTGTGTGTGTGTGTGTGTGTGTGTGTGTGTGTGTGTGTGTGTGTGTGTGTGTGTGTGTGTGTGTGTGTGTGTGTGTGTGTGTGTGTGTGTGTGTGTGTGTGTGTGTGTGTGTGTGTGTGTGTGTGTGTGTGTGTTATCTAGAGCAATCATTAAATCTCCATTATGCCGTTTAGAAAAGGCCCGTGACACCCCGAGGCTCAAGTAAAGAGCTAATAGTGAACAAGTGGCGTTCCGGCGGGTGGTGTGTGCATCTGTCTTTAAGATGAGGTAGAAAAGGCAATGGGTAATTGAGTGTGCTTGTGAGCCGGAGGGGGTTACGCAGCGGTAGACTGAGCCTACGGGGAGTGCACAGGGAACCTCTGCAGACACGTGGCACTGCCTGCAGGGGGCAATGCAGCTCCAGTAAACCCCGTGGAGACGGATGGCGCACAGAGATGGGAACATTTGGATATTATTGACAACCCTGAGTCTTCTATTCATCTGTGCCGACTTAATGGATGCTTCCTAGTTGACAAGGAAGGCACAACATGTAGAGGTTACATCTCCTTTCTCCAGCCACTCAGAAGCTGCAGGGTGGTTTTAAATAATGAGCACAAGGCCTTTAATGAAAGCCGTGTAATGTCTCATTACGTAACTAACGAGGGTGGGAAAGGAGGAAGCGAAGAAGCGTCGGAGCAGCTGCTGAATGTACATGTAGTGTTGTTGCAGACAGAGATGCTGCCAGCAGGGGGCAGCGTAAAGTATTACTAGTTGTATTGAGGTGAAGGGGCAGGATGTGCAGCATACTGTCACACAGCACACAACAAGGAAGTAGGAAAACATTGGAGTATCTTTGCACTTACTTGGTTTCCCTTTGTGCTTGGTTTTGCATCGTCAATAGTCGCTCCCTAGACTAGGAGACACCGTCTTAAAATATCACATTTCCTTTGACATATTTAATCTGCAGTTGCGTCCCGGTTGAAGTCTGCCGTGGAGTTCTCTCTCTTTGAAAACTCACATCAAAGAACCCGTTCCTGGATTTCTTCCATGCCTTTTGAAAGTGCTGCTAATTGCAATCAATGCGACGCCGATTGAGCAAAGTGAAAGTCTGTGTATGTGGGGATCCCTCAAGATGCTTTATCAGCTGCTCAACTCTTTGATTTCGTATCAGACCGGTTGCAGCATCTCAACGTTGTAGATTTAATAATTAATTAATAATTCCTTACATTTATTAAAGCGCTGTTCCAGTGCTCAAAGCGCTTTACAGATACACATCACACATATATCATGCAATGGTCACTGTGGACAATACCCACGGAGCAAGTTCAGGTGAAGTGCCTTGCCCAAGGACACAACGGCCTGATGCAGTGGCGGGTTTCGAACCGGAGTTCCCCAGCACCCCCCAGCCCCCCCAGCACCCCCTTGATCTGATGATCGGATGCACAGACATTTCCTGCGCTCCGATCAGCCTATGGGATAACATTTCTAACATTTATATACCTAACAATTGAAGAGTCCTCATCACATCGTCGTCAAAGCGATATCAAATATATATTCCCCCACTTACAGCGAATTGAATGGACGACCGGCCCCTGCTGCTGCTAAGTGCTGGCTCACGATCGATTCCCACAGAAGCAATCTGCACGTGTTGGTGAAGATGAATTCAGGTAATGTAAATGAGAAACCGCCCTGCGAAGCACTTGAGCCAAAGCCCTTCGCTACCTAGTGTCCTTATCTGCAAAATGTACTCGGCCGTGCTAATGGCAAACCTATGTCCGTGTCACATCACATTGCATTTCTGACCCGAGTATCATCGAGAACAACGGGCTGTTTGCCGCAAGCACTCAATTCATTGGCAACAACATCTCGGTGGCGGCACACGTGCTCGGGACACAACGCACGCCTCGATGAAGGTCGGGAACAACACGAGGACAGGTTAGCAAATGGGAGGAAGAGATGCAGAGGGGCAGTAAGAAAAGGAGATTAGGGCGAGGAAGGCAATGAGAGATGGGAGGAGAATAAGAAAAGCAGATAAGGGATAATGAGGTGTTCCAGGAAGAGGGATAGAGAACGGAAAGAAAAAGGGTGAATTGTGGAAGAGATAAAGGTGGAGAGGAGGGAGGGAGGGAGGCGGGGGTCTTCTGGCTCAGCAAAACGGAGGCTGAGTGTTAGCGGCGCCGCACCGAGAGGGCAACAGGATGGAGAAGACAGATGAAGCCATCGGCCTCTGAGTGACAGGGTGCTCTGAGGGCAACATATGACACCGTGCGGGAGCAGCAGCACACGCCGTGTCTGTTTGGAGAAGTTGTGACAGATGATTGACACGTGTCTTTAGAGCTGCACGACAATAATAATGGCTTCTGTTGGCCTTCGGCGGCTGATGCAGTTTGCTCAGCTGGGCTTGGATGTATCATGTGAAATGTTGCAAAAAAACATGCATTGCAGTGCTACATGTGAGGGACAGCTGACTGACACGTGTCCCATAGCGGCAAGACACACGGGCATTGACTACTTGAAGTGAAACCCCCTCCTCCTTCCCTGCGCACTACGAGGCATGTGAGAGAACCCTTGGCTGTTTCTGGACAAGTGATTCGTTATCCTTTAAGAGCCGCTCTTAACGTCACTCCGCCACTTCTGTGAGAGCTCGTAAGGTGCTGGAAGATATGTGTGTTCTTCACTTTTATCAAATGATTTTTGATATGATATTCTGCGGGTTATTGACGGCAGTATTTTTATCGAGAAAAAGCTTCGAGAAAAAGCTCTCCGCTGCATTTCTGCGTACCATATCAAGGATCAACCAATCACATGAATCTCCGCCCCCGACATGCAAAGCAAAAACCCCCGGGGGATTTTATGCGAGCAATATATATATATTTATAAAACGGACAAGTCAAATCAAGCAATCTGATTGGTTCCGTGATATACTGAGCGTATACCACGGGTAGAATTTTCACAACAAGTCAGTATCCCTCCGCGTCTGAGAAAAACAGGCCGAACCACGCCCCTTAGCTGTGACATAATGAGCATATACCACGGCCTGTCGTGAGCTATTGCTTAAATAAACTCCCCAAACAGGCGAAACCCTACCAGCTTCCCCACTGCCTCTGCCCCCTCCCTCCATGCTGGCTCCTCCGGGTTGTATCCCGGTAGGTGAAGAGGGTCTGGTCAAACAAAACCGGGTGATTGCTACGGCGATAGTCAGTTTCTCCTCCATCTTTTTTTGAAATATAGAAAAGAACGGCGGGATATCTCTCCCAGCTTAGACGCGGTTTGATTGGCTACGGCTTGAGCTGTCAGATTTTACGAAACGGGTTTTGATTGGCTGGCGCTGGCTACTCCGGCGACAGACCGCTATGCTACCCACAATTCAGTTCGGCGAAAAGCGAGGCAACGTGACGTCACCCCGTTCAAGTGAATGGGCAGACGCGTTGGAAACCGTTGTTGAAGCCGTCGAAGCCGTAGTGTGGACGGGCCGTACGGTGTTGTGACTCGACAGTTATGTTAGGTCAAGTTATTTCTTATAGTGTTTTGATCTTGTCACTTCCTGTTTTCATTTTGAAAGGAATCCTTCCCTCTCATTCCAGATCCCACATGTCCCGCCTTTGTGTGTTCCCGCCCTTGAGATTGCTGGCCCCGCCCTGATAGCTTTCACCTGTGCCCTCCCTCCTCACCTACACAGCCCTTTCTTTGTCCCATGTCAGTTGGTATGTTTCATGTCGTGAGAACCTGGACCGTTGGACTCCTGAAACTTTACTTTGAGATATACCTTTTGTCAAGGGAGTTTTGTTTGGAAGTACAACGTCGTTTTTGTTATTTAACTATACTTTATATTTTTGGAAAGTACGACTTAGTTTCGTTATTAAACAACATTCTATTTTTGGACAGCTGTCTCCGCCTGCTTTGGGTCCTGCGTCTCAGTTCATAACAAGTTTCTCAAGTACATTTCAAATGGTTGCTAACAAATTATTTAAGTATTACAAAGTAAATTTGAACTGTGCCTGTGGCCATGTATGCATATATTATTATGTACACTTATTTGTATTTACTTTTGTTTGGCCTTAGGATGGCGATAATTGGATGACCATTTTAGTTTCACTTCATTTCACTGTAAATAGCATGAAATTACGAGCTGTTTTAATTTGGTTGTATGTTTTGAGGGTGTGAGGACCCCAGGAAGAAGCCAATGCTCATGCTAGTGCTAATGGGGATCCTAATAAAGACATAAAGACATAACATACAGGAAATATAACATTGGTTTATCTTTAACACAGTGTGTTTCTTGTGTCAGCGTAATTGTCTGAGGTGCAAATCATGTGAGAAATGCTGAGCGAAGAAAAGGAAGTATATTCAGGTCAGACAAGCTTGAGCGGAGCTGATATTATTTGGTTGAAATCAAATAATACAAAAGACACGTTTTGAGGTGTTCATCTATTTTTCATTGAATGTCTCTTGAAATGAAAATCCCAAATATAGATTTGTTTCTTGCCAAAATTCTAATAATTGCCTTTGTTTGTCCTCCTTTGGCTTCTCATGTGGTCGTGTACTTTTCTCCATTAGTCTAAAGTGTGGGTTTGACGCCTACACAAACACATGATTCTGTTTCCCACTGAAAGACCGATCCATGCTGAGTTGGGTCATGATTACTCGCTGGAAGACGGAGGAAAAGGAAAGAGAAAATCATTAGGGAGCTGTCGGGGACGTAAAACACTCAGTCCTCAGCGGCGCTGTTGTTTTGAAATATTCCTGCTTCTCTGAAGAGCACACAGGAGGCAACGACAGAAGATAAGAGAGAGAGAGAGAGGATGTGAAAACCAACAAGAAACAACGCCTCGTCTAACTCTTGAGGATACAAGAGGAGAATACAAAGACCACCGTTAAAGAAGTCACCGTGAGTTGGTGTAGGAATGCTTTTAGGCCATTTATCTCAGTCCTTGCTGTGTTACTCTGCCTCTTACCTTTACACTTCAGTTTAAGAGTTTAATAAAGTATAATTGCTTTTAAAGCCCCTTATGGTGTGTCTGTATATATTTCTGATCTTATCTGCAGATGGACTCTTTAAGTCTGGCACTCAAGTTCTGCTATGTGTCACAGATTGGGCTTTAGCTCAAAGATGCGACTCCCCCTAAGTGTCTGGATAGTTAAGATCTATCCTCAAGTATACAAATGTGGCTGCAAATATAAAAACGTCAACATGAATAGGCTCTTACAAGTGCTCATTAGTGATTACAGCTAAATCATTAAATATGATGATATGACTTCATTTCCTTCAATGATACTGGACGGTTACGTTAGTGCCACCATTTTGTATTTAACAGAATAAAAACCAAACCTTTAAGGACCTTTGAATTGTCCGTGTTTGATCACACTAAGAGATTTTAAACATGTAATTCATGGTATTATTAATGACAGAAAAACCACGACAAAATACCAAGTGGTAGCCGACTGAGATTTGAAGTTGTAATTCATGTTTTGGCCACTAGGTCCCGGTATAGCCTGCCGTCAATAGTATCCTGGTGTAAAAGCCTCATGCATCGACACTGACGGCTGACACGGATCAACACTAATCTGCGTGCGAGTCGTGTCCCTGTTCATGTCATCGATAAATGTAGGTATTAATACTTTACTTTCAGATATCAGGAAATATGTGGAGTTTTAGCGGCTAGCACAAGTGCTTCCCTTTGTGTACTAGCCCTGCTAAATGTTTGGTACAGGGCAGCTAGCTTAAAGTTGGTTTAAAAGTGTAATGCCTCTGTATGTGAATAACTGTTAGCAAAAGAGGTGAGACCGGTCCAAAGCAGTGTATTTTAGACTATAAAAGGAATAAAAAGGAGCTAAAGATGCTAACAAAAAAAAGTTGGCTGATATTTGTCATTGGGTTAATCACTGTAGGCAATAGATAATAATATTGATCAGAGCTTCCCTCAGAAAACTACACATTTATAGTTATATAAAGTATATATATTCCATACAGAGTGGCATATTTCCATGGTCAGATATGCTGGCAGTAAATTAAAGCAGAACTTTATTGTGCATTATGAATGCGGGTGTGCGGGAGGACGCCTTTTGATACCGAGAACACAGGACTTCTGTCAAATCAAAAGACGAAACCAGGAGAGGTGCATTGTGGGATGTTGATAGGCATTGAAAAACAGCTGTGCAAAAAGGCATTGAAGAGTGATTGCTCCCTGAGGGATGAATCACACACACAGCAGAGTGTGTGTGTGTGTGTGTGTGTGTGTGTGTGTGTGTGTGTGGACACCATAATACAGTTCAAGATCAGCTCGTGCAGTACTAATCATATCGTCAGTGTTCCACGTGTGACCCCTGCATCTTTTTATATCACCAGCTTCTTGCAAAGGTCACGGACGCCACCAGCGTATCAATTCCAGCTAAACCTAAGGCTATTCTAAAGAGGAAGCACATCTAACAAGACGCATCTAACAAGACGCACATCAAAGACACGTGGAAAGTTCACCGACAGTCTGAGTCACCTCAAGCTCTCGGAAATGTGATTTATTTACAGCAGCCGTTGTTTCTGCATGGGTTGGGAAACATCATGTAATCCAGATCTTTAAATATATTTAAATTATATAAGCCTTCCGTGCAATACGAGGGGAATAGTGCGATTTAATTTATCTATTATTTATTTATGTACATATTCACTTTTTTTAAGTCCCATTTATTGTTTTTATGTAATTTCGTTGTACTTGTACAATGATAAATAAAGTTCTATCTATCTGTCGGGTGATTCCTTTGCTTTTTTTTTAGTTTAGTCAATTTATTGAACAAAAAAATATATAACAATAATATATATATATATATTCTCTTTTTTTCTTTTTTTTCACTCGGATTAATAATTATAACAAAGTACCAAAAAAAATAATAATAACAAACAAAAAAAATAAATAATTTTCAGATAGTCTCTGTTCATGTTCAACAGGGGCAAGAAGAAGCTTAAAAAACTGTTCTGGTCCTCCCCCTCTAACATATATGTTTGCAGTAAGAGACTGGAGAAAAAAGCCCATTCAGCATAAGTGGATTAATGCACCACCTTTATTTAAATTAACAAGCCGCGTTAACAGCCTGTAAAAGGTCATACAATCATTTCAAAAAGCCGCTTGTATCTTCTATGTTGAATGGACTTTTTGTGCGTACGGGTTTGCAGTCGAAGAGCTGCACTCATCCTGATCAATTCGTCCCTATTTGTGATGATTTGGAACGATTTGGCAAAGCTTTTTAGTCCGACCGATCTAATCGTGAGTCCGGTACGAGGTACTGGGAGATCTGTGTAAAAGGAAAACACTTAATGTTACGCTAAGTGTGGCTGTTGTGTTGTTCCAGGAGAGAGCGCGGCGAGGTGGAAGTCATCGGCCGAGGAGAAGCGGGTCTGTTGTTCTTGTTGTTTTGTTGTTGTCCTCAGGAAGGGTAGGAACCTGGAGCTGCGTGGGTAGAAAGCTCAACTCATCAAAACACACACTTCCTCTGTGTTTCATGCAATTTACAAGACCGGGTAGACTTCTGTTTCATACACTAGAAAAACGAAATCTTGCCCAGTATATGTGTCTCACGTCAGAATATGCCTCTCCACCTGACGTAAGACACAATGACTTCAGAAGTGACTCTGCAGTGAGATATCCGCTCTTGTTTTCAGACAAAGCGTCATCTCGTTCAGTCAAACATCTTATTCTGAGTTGTATCTCAGATGAAACACATATTTCTTTACACATTTATTAGAAACTCACCAACTGACATCAAGGAAACTTTTGAGCGTTTGCGGCGTACATTGTAACACAACATTTCCTGATTAGATAGTTCTCCCAGCTCAAGATCTGATTTATCTAAATACCCCTTCTTATTTCAAGAACTGTAGATTTTTGTACTTATTTCTTTCATAATTTGTTTAACTTGTTTTTGGAGCAGCATTGTTTCTGCAGGTTCTGTGGAACTAAAGCTCCTCACATGTGATTTATAAAACATGGACATAAAGAAACGCCATCGACCCTTTGACATGTCCAGCGAGTTACCCTGGTGTGTTATGAGGAAACATCATTATCCTGTTCTCCATTATAACACGGACAAGTTATGTTTTAATATTCATATTTTTAGCACAAGTTTCTATTTAATGGGGTTGTACCCATTAAATATTTAGGGCTGCATGTTATAAGGAGAATATGGGTTGTTGAATATCATAAAAGCTATATCTTCTACGATAACGTACCCAAGAAATTATGGAAATGACATTTGTTTGACTGATTTTTGTTGATACACTTTCCTTAAAGGTACGTTTGAGAAACCGTCTCGAGATACACTTTTTGTTGTATTCCATGGAATGCTCTTAACATCCGATAGCAATGAATATCTGAAGTGCTTTGACAAAAAATCCATAAAGAAATGTCATCTGTGGAAGCCGTGGTTCTGTACGCCCTGTCTGTCAGCCTTCCATCTCGTGCACGCACAAATGTATCTCGTGCCGTCATTGGGCGTGCATTGCAGCAGTACTTCGATGACTCGCCAGCTCGCCATTATATATACATTATGGGCGGTGGTTGCGAAGTCGATAGGGACTTGGCTTGGCAACTGGAAGGTCACCAGTTCAAGTCCCGGCAAGACCAAGTGCTACCGAGGTGTCCCTGAGCAAGGCACCGTTCCCCACGCTGCTCCCCGGGCGCCGTTCAAAATGGCTGCACACTGCTCCTAACACTAGGATGGGTCAAATGCAGAGAAACAATTTCCCCACGAGGGATTAATAAAAGTCCATCTTATATTTACAGGATACATAGTTATAGACATTTACAAGTGCCCATAGTATCAGCGAGCATTTCATTTAGCCTAGCTTTAAAGACATGCAGAGGAATGAGATTGCTCAGTTTCAATTCTTGCTGAAGATTGTTCCAGCAAGTGGAGCTGCGCACATAAAAGCTGTCTCACCTCAGACAGTCCTTGCTCTCGGCACATCTAACAAGACTACATCATGCCATCTCAGGCAGTAGCTGCTTGCAACTCTCTGTGTCTCAGAGAGCAGATATAACACGGGAGTTTACCCAACATGGCTTTATAAATAAACGTGTACCAGTGACTGAGCCTCCGTACAGAGAGTGATGGCAGACCTGCCTTGGCATACAGTGTACAGTGATGAGTCAGCGCTTTACAATTTGTGACAAATCTCAGAGCGCTGTGATACGCGGCATCTAACTTGCTCAGGCAACAGGCAGGTGCATTCATATAGACCAGATCCCCAGAGTCCAGCACAGGTCAAAGGTCACAGAGCCTCTTCCTGGCCTCAAGCGAGAAACAGGACTTGTTTCTGAAGAAGAACCCTAGCCTCACCCTCAGCTTTTTAAACAGGTTATTGACATGAAGTTTAAAAGTAAAGCAATCATCAAGCCAGATACCCAGGTATTTGTAACAGGTAACCACTTCAAGTACTTGTCCTTGCATAGTAGCAATATCTAAAACAGGCTCTGGTGTCTTTTTGGATTTAGAAAAGAGCATGACCTTGGTTTGATCCACATTTAAAAGAAGCTTTAGTTCAGAGAGCTGAGTCTGAATAGTGTTAAAAACAGCCTGTAATTTAACACCAGCCTCTTTAATAGAGGGACCTGCACAGAACATCACAGTATCATCCGCATACAAATGTAAAGTTGCTCCTTCCACATTTTGCCCTAAGCTGTTGATGTAGAGAATAAAAGTGGGCCTAAAACAGAGCCTTGAGGAACACCATTAGCAATGTTTAACCACTCAGAAGACAGCCCATCAAAGTGAACACATTGGGACCTTTCAGAGAGGTAGTTCACAAACC
Organism: Pseudochaenichthys georgianus; assembly: GCF_902827115.2. Classification (NCBI taxonomy): domain Eukaryota; kingdom Metazoa; phylum Chordata; class Actinopteri; order Perciformes; family Channichthyidae; genus Pseudochaenichthys; species Pseudochaenichthys georgianus. The sequence continues at coordinate 12,162,709 of NC_047504.1, read as the reverse complement.
ACCCACTGCATGGCTGGATAGGCCGATACTGAGTAGCCTCTGCTTCAAGATGCGATGATCGACGGTGTCAAACGCTTTGGACAGGTCAATAAATAGAGCTGCACAACTCTGCTTATTATCTAACATACTCGTAATGTCATTTACCACTTTCATTAATTAATTCATCTTATAGACTGTCGTTCTTCTACAGTACCACACACTGCTATAGGCAAGGCGAGGCAAGGCTAGGCTAGGCTAGGCGAGGCAAGGCGAGGTGAGGCAAGGCAAGGCTAGGCTAGGCTAGGCGAGGCGAGGCGAGGCAAGACGAGGCAAGGCGAGACAAGGCAAGGCGAGGCAAGGCAAGGCTAGGCTAGGCTAGGCGAGGCGAGGCGAGGCAAGACGAGGCAAGACGAGGCAAGGCGAGACAAGGCAAGGCGAGGCGAGGCGAGGCAGGGCAGGGCGAGGCAAGGCGAGGCAAGTTTATTTATATAGCACTTTTCAACACAAGGCAATTCAAAGTGCTTTACAAAAAATGAAAGACATTAAGAAAATGGCATTTAAAATCAGTCATTAAAAAGAAAAGCTAATAAAATAAACATTAAAATAAAAAGTACATGGATAAAAGTTACAGTGCAGTCTAAGATGTGAATAGTTCAATTAAAAGCAGCGACAAAAAGAAAAGTCTTCTTGCTGGATTTGAAAGTAATCAGAGTTGCAGCGGACCTGCAGGTTTCTGGGAGCTTGTTCCAGATGTTTGGAGCATAATAACTGAATGCTGCTTCTCCATGTTTAGTTCTGACTCTGGGGACAGAAAGCTGACCAGTCCCTGAAGACCTGAGAGATCTGGATGGTTCATAGTTTAGCAGGAGGTCAGAAATGTATTTTGGGCCTAAACCATTCAGTGCTTTATAAACCAGCAGCAGTATTTAGAAATCTATTCTTTGACACACAGGAAGCCAGTGTGAAGACTTCAGAGCAGGAGTGATGTGATCCACTTTCTTAGAGTCAGTGAGGACTCGAGCAGCGGCGTTCTGAATCAGCTGCAGCTTCCTCATAGATGTTTCAGTGAGACCTGTGAAGACACCTTTGCAGTAGTCGAGTCTACTGAAGATAAAAGCATGGACACGTGTCTCCAGATCCTGCTGTGACATTAGTCTTTTAATCCTAGATATATTCTGTAGGTGATAGCAGGCTGATTTAGTAACGGAGCGTCCACACTACAGCTTCAGAAATAGCTTGGAGCTGGGCGTGTCTGACAGCTTGGGGATTTTATTCAAGCAACACGACCAACAACCAATC
>NC_047504.1:12066431-12153931 GCF_902827115.2 Pseudochaenichthys georgianus | reverse complement strand
AGGGGAATCAGCTGTGGTTTCTTCAACACATCAACGTCACTCCAGTTACGAACAAAGATGGCGGTAAGCTGTAAATCTTTTGTACTAAATGTGGAGTCTTCAAAGTATTCATTTCCACGGAGAAATGATAAGTGGAACCCTCCTCCCATACACGCGTACAGTTGATAAATAATGTCAGAAAAAACCCATTTAGTTACACATGGCTATGCATGTGTGTATATATCAAATCGCTTTTTGCCGAACTGCATTGTGGGGGAGCGAAGCGACGATTTCCAGGATTCCAAAGTTGAGCAATGTTCAACTTTTGAAGCTGAGCTGGAAGCGTCAGCCAATCAAACACGTTTATGCAAATCTGACAGTAGAAGCGCTAGCCAATCAAACCGCGTGTAAGCAGGGAGAACCAGACCGCAGTTCATTTCCTCATATTCCAAACGAGAAGTTACGGTAGCAAATCACCCGGTTCTTTACGACCAGAACTATTACCGGGATACAAACCGGAGGAGCCAGGCATGGAGGGAGGTGGCAGAGGCAGAGGGGGAAACTGGTAGGTTTCGCCTGTTTGGGGAGTTTATATATATATATATTGCTCGCATAAAATCCCCGGGGGTTTTTTGCTTTGTATGTCGGGGGCGGGAGATTCATGTGATTGGTTGTTGGTCCCCAAACTGTCAGACACGCCCAGCTCCAAGGTTTTCAAGATTTTTGAAAAGCTGCTGTGTGGACGTACCGTAAAGCTGCTGTGTGGACGTACCGTAAAGCTGCTGTGTGGACATACCGTGAAGCTGCCGTGTGGACGTACCGTAAAGCTGCCGTGTGGACGTACCGTAAAGCTGCTGTGTGGACATACCGTGAAGCTGCCGTGTGGACGTACCGTAAAGCTGCCGTGTGGACGTACCGTAAAGCTGCTGTGTGGACGTACCGTAAAGCTGCTGTGTGGACATACCGTAAAGCTGCCGTGTGGACGTACCGTAAAGCTGCCGTGTGGACGTACCGTAAAGCTGCTGTGTGGACGTACCGTAAAGCTGCTGTGTGGACGTACCGTAAAGCTGCCGTGTGGACGTACCGTAAAGCTGCTGTGTGGACGTACCGTTAAGCTGCTGTGTGGACGTACCGTAAAGCTGCCGTGTGGACGTACCGTAAAGCTGCTGTGTGGACGTACCGTAAAGCTGCTGTGTGGACGTACCGTTAAGCTGCCGTGTGGACGTACCGTTAAGCTGCTGTGTGGACGTACCGTAAAGCTGCCGTGTGGACGTACCGTAAAGCTGCCGTGTGGACGTACCGTGAAGCTGCCGTGTGGACGTACCGTAAAGCTGCCGTGTGGACGTACCGTAAAGCTGCCGTGTGGACGTACCGTGAAGCTGCCGTGTGGACGTACCGTTACGGGGGGATTAATTGCCCGTTTCCCACTGTATCCTAATTTCTGACGCTAGTTCAAACAATATCCGACAGAAAACCCCCAAACAAAAGCACACTTCAACACATCTTCTGCTATCATTTCACATTTCATTAATGATTACTCGCGTACTAAAGATGGCAGTACACCTTTTGTTCTAAATGTCGAAACTTCAAAGTATTCATTTCCACCGATATAAACTAAGTGGAACCTTCCTGCCAAACAGGGTTAACACCACACACTAGTTCAAACTGTATCCTACAGATAAACCCCCATTAAAAAAAGCACATGTCGACGATCTTCTGCTTTCATCTGACATTTAATTAACGATATTACACCTCAACGTCACCCAGGACCTATCTGGCTCTGGCTTGCTTACTAAATGTCGAGACTTCAAAGTATCTACTTCCACGGAGATATAAGTGGAACCTTCCTCTCATACACGGTACGAGACACTAGTTCAAACAATATCCTACAGAAAAACCCACATTTCGACATCGTCTTTCAATCAGGATCACCCCCCCCCCCCACCATCATATATCATGTTGCATGATCTCAACATGTGTGACATCATCATGCAGTGACGGCGTGTGTCCTCTCTAATTGGCTCTCGCGCACGATAACCCCGAGGACTCAGAAGTGATTCAAAAGTGCTGCTCATGCAACATGTAACACAAGGGGGAGGATAATAAATGATGCACGCACGTATGCTACATCATTACTGTGTGTCTTCCTGCGATATCCAGCTGTGGCCTTTACTCCTGCTCGCACCCTAAACACGAGAGGAAACTTTATCGACATATCAAATGTGCCAAAAACCACCTCTTTAAAAACTCATCCTGTTTCGCCAATTATTTCATAAAAACACAAATATGTATTTTATATTCTTGTAGACATCCAACACTTTTTAAAGATACCTAATATGTCAAGAACAAATGTGTGGAATTGTTTAATTTGATGCAGAAGACACTTATGTTGCCCTTTTAGCTCTGCATAATATTACAAATTATGCAAAAAATACAATTATGCATGAAAGTAGAGAAATAAGTAAAACGCAGCGCGCTATTTAACATTCTTGTGGAGATGCCAGATACAAAATGTGTGTAATTGGATGCAAAATATATTTAATTTAATTCCCTTTTTGATAACCCAAGTCATGTTCGCACGCCCGCTAAAACATCTCCTCGAATCATCTTAAAAATTAGCTTTTTTTCAATAAAAGAAAGTAGATAAATAAACAAGTCAAGCACGTGCTTTTATTTTATTCTATTTGATCCTATGTTTTTACCGTGTGTCGTGTTTTTAGCACGTTCACTTTTAGTTCACACATCTCCCTCTGAAATAGGACATCTTTTTTCTCGTGTCTGAGTGAGTGCGAGACACTGATTTGGGACTCGGAGCAAGGGCGGCTTTTGTGCTCCCACAATGCAACAGTACTTTGCTGTCTGGCTTCTTCAAGTGGAGTGAGGGGTGACAAAGGTGGTTAGCCATTGTTGCGCAGACAGGTATAGTAATTACATTCCCCTCCATTCAGTCCCTATCTCCGTACAGCACCGGCGTACCCCTCTCAAAGTCCATTATACACTTGCCAAGTGGAACAAAAGCCCCGGCATTCAACGTGTGCTGGCCCCTCGGAGAAAAAGAGACGCTGACCTCTGCTGGGGTTACAAATCACACGGAGTACAGTGTGACTTTTAATTTGTGTTTTCGAAGGGAGTGGCGTATCGGACGCTGGATTATCCTCATTTGGCACGAGTGCACTTGACTGTTCAGGTCGGTCTGAAATGAAAACGTTTTTTTTCATGGCACTGCAGAGTCTCTCTTTTGCGCCTTAATGCATCAAGTTGATTGTGGTACGCACATCTAAGTCAAAGATAACACTCACTCTCTGTCTGTGGGGTTTAGAACAGCAACTTGTTATATTTGTAACATGTTTCAATAAAATATACATGTTGAAATATCAATAAACTGCACCACACGACGAGTTGGAGCCCTATAATGGTCACTTTCAGGTGGATATCAGTATTTATTACATGGTTCAGTTGAATACTCGATTCTGATTGGTCAATTCAGAACACGTGACACGTTGTTAATCCAGAACAGACAGACCGCTGTCAAGCATTTATTGACCGTTGTTAAGGACGCTCACATCTGCACAAACAAGTCCGTTCGATTTAACTGCATACAGTTTGGCCGAAAAGCAAACTGAGAAGACAAGAGCGACAAGAAAACAGCGGAGAAGTAACGGGCAGAAACCCTCCTTGTTACGCAGCGGTCCAGACATAGTTCCTTTGGCATCAGGGCAGGGATATCTAGATACTTCCCAAGGTTTGACATCATGAATTGTGCTACTTTTAAAGCAAGCGGCGATGTTTTCAAATCTGTAATCAAAAAGCTCCTCAAAAGCGCTATCGAAGCAGTTCCTTCCGTTGCTACGTCAGTTCAAACAGTAACAACGGACTACTTTTCTTAGCGGATGCATGTCAATTTAAATCAATACATACAACTATTTTTTAAATCAATAAAATCATTTTCTAAATCCATAAAAGCATTTCAATTCATATTGGGAGTCATGTCGTTACTTTGTTGAGAGTGTGGCCGTGTGATAAGCGGGATAATAACACCTTCATGTCGATATAGATCCCTCCGCGTCGCGTCGGGCTCCTGATCAGCCTGTCGGTGTTCTTTTCCCCACAATGACCGCGGCGCTGCACATGATCCCTTACGTAGTGACATGTTTTCATGCGTTATTGTTCAGAAAGCTCTTTATTTTTCTCATACTGCCTTCTACCCCCAACCCTACCACCTTTGCACACCACACTAAAGGAAAGCATAAATAACCCCTCAGCTTTCCAGAAGAAGACTCGGATGGTTTCCCCACAGCCGCTTTTCTTTCAGATACGCTCTAACGTCCACTAAACTGAACTGTTAGGGCTCACTAGACGATTCCTAATGAACACAAGGGCGACACATGTCTCGTGCGCAGTTGCTTGAGAGCGCACGGATGCCACAGTGGAGCCCGAAGTCTAGCGAGGCACTTGTCTTGCCTGATGAGAGCGCTCATTTGGAGCTGCCCTTAGTTCGACATATGATTTATGGCTCTGTCTGCGAACAGAAAGCCCGCGTGACTTCAGCCGCAGAAGAAAGACGCTTTGTCGTGCAGCTTGAAATGGGGAGCTTTGGAGGGATGGATGGATCGTGGAGAGGTGGAGTCATCCGTCCTGGTTTTAAAAAAGAGATGGATGATGAATGGAAGTGACAGGTTGGATCATATGTCGCTTTCATAATGTCTCACTTGTTTAAAAGACTGCTGGTTTCAGGTTTGAGTTACTGACAGGGTGTCAACAATAAAATAATATTCCATGTCAACAAGGCCGTGTTGTGCAGTACGTGAAATCCCCCAAAACACAAATCTGCTTCTGAACCGGCTTTCAATCTTTTTTATTGGTGAAAGTCGAATGAAAACTCGTCTTTTCCTACGAGGCATTACCGTCGTGTGTTTTATGCTTTAAATGTTTGTTTTTTTACTGAATGACTTCTCAGCTGTAAGGGCTTTGAGTACCTTGAAATTACAAAATGGGTTCGTGGTATTTCAGGTAATGAGTCGAAGCTTTAGACGAGAATAAACCATGACGGTACCAATTAACACTCAGAGAGAAAGAGAAATGTTTTTCCAAACATGTTGTCTTATTCTTCACCACATAGCTACGTACATGTACTCAAGTACTGGACTTCAGTACACTTTGAGGTACATTTTCTGCAACTGTGTCCTTCTACTGCTCTAGTTCAGAGGTACATGGTGTACTTCTCCTCCACTACATGTATTAATACCTTCAGTTACTTCACAGATGAAGGATGTGAAATCTAACAAGTGTTGAATCAGACTTCAGTTCCACCTGGAGTAAATCCACCAGCTACCCTGCAGTCTACAAAGTACTTCAGACTAGCTGCACCTCCACCAGCTACCCTGCAGTCTACAAAGTACTTCAGACTAGCTGCACCTCCACCAGCTACCCTGCAGTCTACAAAGTACTTCAGACTAGCTGCACCTTCACCAGCTACCCTGCAGTCTACAAAGTACTTCAGACTAGCTGCACCTTCACCAGCTACCCTGCAGTCTACAAAGTACTTCAGACTAGCTGCACCTTCACCAGCTACCCTGCAGTCTACAAAGTACTTCAGACTAGCTGCACCTTCACCAGCTACCCTGCAGTCTACAAAGTACTTCAGACTAGCTGCACCTTCACCAGCTACCCTGCAGTCTACAAAGTACTTCAGACTAGCTGCACCTCCACCAGCTCTGAGAACACTTTCATGATCAATCATTATAAAACATATATATATATTATTATGAAATGGACCAATCTGCACAACGACTACTTTCACTGTCTTTCACTATATTTAGATGAGAATACTTTCTACTTTCACTTGAGGAACATTTTGAATACTTTTACTGTAACGGAGTATTCCTACACTCTGGTACTTCTACTTTTACTCAAGTACACGATCTGAGTACTTCTACTTTTACTGAAGTACAAGACCTGAGTACTTCTACTTTTACTCAAGCACAAGACCTGAGTACTTCTACTTTTACTCAAGAACAAGATCTGAGTACTTCTACTTTTACTCAAGCACAAGACCTGAGTACTTCTACTTTTACTCAAGTACAAGATCTGAGTACTTCTTCTTTTATTAAGTACAAGATCTGAGTACTTCTACTTTTACTCAAGCACAAGCTCTGAGTACTTCTACTTTTACTGAAGTACAAGACCTGAGTACTTCTACTTTTACTCAAGAACAAGATCTGAGTACTTCTACTTAAGTACAAGATCTGAGTACTTCTACTTTTACTCAAGCACAAGACCTGAGTACTTCTACTTTTACTCAAGAACAAGATCTGAGTACTTCTACTTTTACTCAAGTACAAGATCTGAGTACTTCTACTTTTACTCAAGAACAAGACCTGAGTACTTCTTCTTTTATTAAGTACAAGATCTGAGTACTTCTACTTTTACTCAAGTACAAGATCTGAGTACTTCTACTTTTACTGAAGTACAAGACCTGAGTACTTCTACTTTTACTCAAGCACAAGACCTGAGTACTTCTACTTTTACTCAAGAACAAGATCTGAGTACTTCTACTTTTACTCAAGAACAAGATCTGAGTACTTCTACTTTTACTCAAGAACAAGATCTGAGTACTTATACTTTTACTCAAGCACAAGACCTGAGTACTTATACTTTTACTCAAGCACAAGACCTGAGTACTTCTACTTTTACTCAAGAACAAGATCTGAGTACTTCTACTTTTACTCAAGAACAAGATCTGAGTACTTCTTCTTTTACTCAAGCACAAGATCTGAGTACTTCTACTTTTACTCAAGCACAAGATCTGAGTACTTATACTTTTACTCAAGCACAAGACCTGAGTACTTCTACTTTTACTCAAGAACAAGACCTGAGTACTTCTACTTTTACTCAAGTACAAGATCTGAGTACTTCTTCTTTTACTCAAGCACAAGATCTGAGTACTTCTACTTTTACTCAAGCACAAGATCTGAGTACTTATACTTTTACTCAAGCACAAGACCTGAGTACTTTTACTTTTACTCAAGAACAAGACCTGAGTACTTCTACTTTTACTCAAGAACAAGACCTGAGTACTTCTACTTTTACTCAAGCACAAGATCTGAGTACTTCTACTTTTACTCAAGAACAAGATCTGAGTACTTCTACTTTTACTCAAGTTCAAGATCTGAGTACTTCTACTTTTACTAAGTACAAGATCTGAGTACTTCTACTTTTACTCAAGAACAAGATCTGAGTACTTCTACTTTTACTCAAGAACAAGATCTGAGTACTTTTACTCAAGAACAAGATCTGAGTACTTCTACTTTTACTCAAGTACAAGATCTGAGTACTTCTACTTTTACTAAGTACAAGATCTGAGTACTTCTACTTTTACTCAAGAACAAGATCTGAGTACTTCTACTTTTACTCAAGTACAAGATCTGAGTACTTCTACTTTTACTCAAGATCTGAGTACTTCTACTTTTACTCAAGAACAAGATCTGAGTACTTCTACTTTTACTCAAGAGCAAGATCTGAGTACTTCTACTTTTACTCAAGTACAAGATCTGAGTACTTCTACTTTTACTCAAGCACAAGATCTGAGTACTTCTACTTTTACTCAAGAACAAGACCTGAGTACTTCTACTTTTACTCAAGAACAAGATCTGAGTACTTCTACTTTTACTCAAGAACAAGATCTGAGTACTTCTACTTTTACTCAAGCACAAGACCTGAGTACTTATACTTTTACTCAAGCACAAGACCTGAGTACTTCTACTTTTACTCAAGCACAAGATCTGAGTACTTCTTCTTTTACTCAAGCACAAGATCTGAGTACTTCTACTTTTACTCAAGCACAAGATCTGAGTACTTATACTTTTACTCAAGCACAAGACCTGAGTACTTTTACTTTTACTCAAGAACAAGACCTGAGTACTTCTACTTTTACTCAAGAACAAGACCTGAGTACTTCTACTTTTACTCAAGCACAAGATCTGAGTACTTCTACTTTTACTCAAGAACAAGATCTGAGTACTTCTACTTTTACTCAAGAGCAAGATCTGAGTACTTCTACTTTTACTCAAGTTCAAGATCTGAGTACTTCTACTTTTACTAAGTACAAGATCTGAGTACTTCTACTTTTACTCAAGAACAAGATCTGAGTACTTCTACTTTTACTCAAGAACAAGATCTGAGTACTTTTACTCAAGAACAAGATCTGAGTACTTCTACTTTTACTCAAGTACAAGATCTGAGTACTTCTACTTTTACTAAGTACAAGATCTGAGTACTTCTACTTTTACTCAAGAACAAGATCTGAGTACTTCTACTTTTACTCAAGTACAAGATCTGAGTACTTCTACTTTTACTCAAGATCTGAGTACTTCTACTTTTACTCAAGAACAAGATCTGAGTACTTCTACTTTTACTCAAGAGCAAGATCTGAGTACTTCTACTTTTACTCAAGTACAAGATCTGAGTACTTCTACTTTTACTCAAGAACAAGACCTGAGTACTTCTACTTTTACTCAAGAACAAGATCTGAGTACTTCTACTTTTACTCAAGAACAAGACCTGAGTACTTCTACTTTTACTCAAGAACAAGATCTGAGTACTTCTACTTTTACTCAAGAACAAGACCTGAGTACTTATACTTTTACTCAAGAACAAGACCTGAGTACTTATACTTTTACTCAAGATCTGAGTACTTCTACTTTTACTCAAGAACAAGATCTGAGTACTTCTACTTTTACTCAAGAGCAAGATCTGAGTACTTCTACTTTTACTCAAGTACAAGATCTGAGTACTTCTACTTTTACTCAAGCACAAGATCTGAGTACTTCTACTTTTACTCAAGAACAAGACCTGAGTACTTCTACTTTTACTCAAGAACAAGATCTGAGTACTTCTACTTTTACTCAAGAACAAGACCTGAGTACTTCTACTTTTACTCAAGAACAAGATATGAGTACTTCTACTTTTACTCAAGAACAAGACCTGAGTACTTATACTTTTACTCAAGAACAGGACCTGAGTACTTATACTTTTACTCAAGATCTGAGTACTTCTACTTTTACTCAAGAACAAGATCTGAGTACTTCTACTTTTACTCAAGAGCAAGATCTGAGTACTTCTACTTTTACTCAAGCACAAGATCTGAGTACTTATACTTTTACTCAAGCACAAGACCTGAGTACTTTTACTTTTACTCAAGAACAAGACCTGAGTACTTCTACTTTTACTCAAGAACAAGACCTGAGTACTTCTACTTTTACTCAAGCACAAGATCTGAGTACTTCTACTTTTACTCAAGAACAAGATCTGAGTACTTCTACTTTTACTCAAGTTCAAGATCTGAGTACTTCTACTTTTACTAAATACAAGATCTGAGTACTTCTACTTTTACTCAAGAACAAGATCTGAGTACTTCTACTTTTACTCAAGAACAAGATCTGAGTACTTTTACTCAAGAACAAGACCTGAGTACTTATACTTTTACTCAAGAACAGGACCTGAGTACTTATACTTTTACTCAAGATCTGAGTACTTCTACTTTTACTCAAGAACAAGATCTGAGTACTTCTACTTTTACTCAAGAGCAAGATCTGAGTACTTCTACTTTTACTCAAGTACAAGATCTGAGTACTTCTACTTTTACTCAAGCACAAGATCTGAGTACTTCTACTTTTACTTTTACTCAAGAACAAGACCTGAGTACTTCTACTTTTACTCAAGAACAAGATCTGAGTACTTCTACTTTTACTCAAGAACAAGACCTGAGTACTTCTACTTTTACTCAAGAACAAGATATGAGTACTTCTACTTTTACTCAAGAACAAGACCTGAGTACTTATACTTTTACTCAAGAACAGGACCTGAGTACTTATACTTTTACTCAAGATCTGAGTACTTCTACTTTTACTCAAGAACAAGATCTGAGTACTTCTACTTTTACTCAAGAGCAAGATCTGAGTACTTCTACTTTTACTCAAGTACAAGATCTGAGTACTTCTACTTTTACTCAAGCACAAGATCTGAGTACTTCTACTTTTACTCAAGAACAAGACCTGAGTACTTCTACTTTTACTCAAGAACAAGATCTGAGTACTTCTACTTTTACTCAAGAACAAGATCTGAGTACTTATACTTTTACTCAAGCACAAGACCTGAGTACTTATACTTTTACTCAAGCACAAGACCTGAGTACTTCTACTTTTACTCAAGCACAAGATCTGAGTACTTCTACTTTTACTCAAGCACAAGATCTGAGTACTTCTACTTTTACTCAAGCACAAGATCTGAGTACTTATACTTTTACTCAAGCACAAGACCTGAGTACTTTTACTTTTACTCAAGAACAAGACCTGAGTACTTCTACTTTTACTCAAGAACAAGACCTGAGTACTTCTACTTTTACTCAAGCACAAGATCTGAGTACTTCTACTTTTACTCAAGAACAAGATCTGAGTACTTCTACTTTTACTCAAGAGCAAGATCTGAGTACTTCTACTTTTACTCAAGTTCAAGATCTGAGTACTTCTACTTTTACTAAGTACAAGATCTGAGTACTTCTACTTTTACTCAAGAACAAGATCTGAGTACTTCTACTTTTACTCAAGAACAAGATCTGAGTACTTTTACTCAAGAACAAGATCTGAGTACTTCTACTTTTACTCAAGTACAAGATCTGAGTACTTCTACTTTTACTAAGTACAAGATCTGAGTACTTCTACTTTTACTCAAGAACAAGATCTGAGTACTTCTACTTTTACTCAAGTACAAGATCTGAGTACTTCTACTTTTACTCAAGATCTGAGTACTTCTACTTTTACTCAAGAACAAGATCTGAGTACTTCTACTTTTACTCAAGCACAAGATCTGAGTACTTCTACTTTTACTCAAGAACAAGATCTGAGTACTTCTACTTTTACTCAAGAGCAAGATCTGAGTACTTCTACTTTTACTCAAGTTCAAGATCTGAGTACTTCTACTTTTACTCAAGAACAAGATCTGAGTACTTCTACTTTTACTCAAGCACAAGATCTGAGTACTTCTACTTTTACTCAAGCACAAGATCTGAGTACTTCTACTTTTACTCAAGCACAAGATCTGAGTACTTATACTTTTACTCAAGCACAAGACCTGAGTACTTCTACTCAAGAACAAGATCTGAGTACTTCTACTTTTACTTTTACTCAACTACAAGATCTGAGTACTTCTACTTTTACTCAAGCACAACATCTGAGTACTTCTACTTTTACTCAAGTACAAGATCTGAGTACTTCTACTTTTACTCAAGTACAAGATCTGAGTACTTCTACTTTTACTCAAGCCCAAGATCTGAGTACTTCTACTTTTACTCAAGCCCAAGATCTGAGTACTTCTACTTTTACTCAAGCACAAGATCTGAGTACTTCTACTTTTACTCAAGCACAATATCTGAGTACTTCTACCTTTACTCAAGTACAAGATCTGAGTACTTCTACCTTACTACAAGTACAAAGGATGTTGTCTCACAAATGATAACATAGAAAATCGTACTCAGTAGTGTACTGAAAGAAAATAAGAACGAAAGTTAGGAAATAAAAAGACAAACGAATAGCAAGAAACCAGACAAAAAAACAACAAAAGAGACAAAAAAGAAAGAGAAATCTCAAAACCCCCCCCCCATCCTCCCTCCCTCTCCTCCTCCCTCTCCTCCCTCCCTCCCTCCCTCCCCTCTCCTCCCTCCCTCTCCTCCCTCCTCCCTCCCTCCCTCTCACTGAACAGGAAGTGGCTGCTGTTTGGACCGAGGTGTCGCATCTGTCCAGCTGTCAGCGTGCAGACCCATCCATCAGCTGAGGGTACAGCGCATTAATCACCCGGAGACACGGACACCTCCGGGTCGCGGGGTGGTAAGTGCTGTGTGTCGTACGTGTGGGAGACGGTGAGGGAAACCACGACGCAACCCCCTCGTGATGGACGGCCATTTTCTCTTTTTAGCACTTTCAATCACAGAAGCACAGCAGCGTCAAGGCCAGCGTGTGGCTGCGGCTCTGCTCGCTTTAGCTCGAATGCAAGGTGTGTCAGAGTCTTGGTTGACTGACCCCACCGGCCAAGTTTGAATATTTACAGTTATTTTTATATCTAATTAATTGGAGAAGGGGCTGAAAGTCTCAAAGCTGTTATTTCAGGGGCTTTAAAGAATGGAGAGTGCAGTTAGAGGTATTTCAACTCCAAAATCACTAGTTCCTACACTTCCCATAATGCAACTGGTCGCTGATGAGGTGATTATTAGCTTCGGTCTGACCACCGAGCTACAGATGATATTCTCTGAAGTGTAAAGAGACAGCAGTTTAAAATAGACGCTTTGCAAACCAGCTCCAGACAGTTTTTCTCACACATACTTATACTCACGTCGCTAACGCAGTGCATTCTCTGCTCGCGGGGAGGCTTCCCTGCCGCGGGAAGTCCACTCGCAACAGCGCGAAACTCACAGCATCATGTGAACTAGCACTCGGGAGCATTATGCTGATCCGCCGGTGGGAAGTAACAAAGACAAAGCGGCTCTCCGGCGTGTATTCAAACGGAGCTCATCCGCTGCAGGTGGAGGCAGCTGGAAGTCAAACGTCATACGCGTGAATGTGTCGGTGTGGCCATCGGCTCAGCGTGTCACATGACACATGAGCCAAAGGGTCCGACATGTTGTGGAGGATGTTGATATCGTCTTGTGAGGGGTTTAATATTCAATCCCAACATCGTCATTCCTAGATGTCCCGTCTGTACGCCTGCACCTCCTCCATCGGCCCGTACAGGAACATAAGGGTGGGCAGAGCTCTGGACCGCCCTCCCCCAAGACCTCCGTGAGTCTGAGCCCCTCACCCTGTTCCCGTCCCGCCTCAAAACCCACCTCTTCAACTCTCTATCCATAAGCCCCGCCCCCTCTCAACCAACTTCCTCCCGACTGCTTTTCTGTTTCTTTTTGGTTCTGTCTTTGTTTTGTTTGTCTCCCCTCCCTCCCAAATGGAAAGCGTCTTTGGGTTCAGAAAAGCGCTATATTATTATTAGCTTTGCTTCGTCTTCACTCACTGAGCTGAAGAGGAGATGTGAACAGAGATGGATAGCAGCAGCATACGGCTTGTTTACTTCAAGCATTGTAGTTTCTACTTTCCTTGTTGTGTGATATTGTGAAAACAAAGTCGCTCACTGACACGGTTGCACTTTGGAAAAGCAGATCCTTGCCCTTCAAAGCGGATCTTCTTGGGTTTTATTGCTGCTCGTCAACAACTGGACGTCTATTGATTAGAGCGGTGTTTCTAGAACCTAGCTTGATCTCGACTCTATAACAAAACAGTTGTTTCTAATATCAGGTAAAAGCTTTTAATTCTATTGCATAGCACGCAAAACCCTGATGTATGCGTGCATGTCCAGAGTCCCTTGTTTTTAGCAATATATTTGCACGTTAACAATCATGTTTCTTGACTTTAAGCCGTCTGACAGAACGATGTCCTCACAGCGAGTTAGAGAATATGCCCAGGTCATGACTCATGGTGTGGATTCCATCATGTAGCTGCTTCGTGCAGAGTCCTGTCTGCTTCGTGCCTGCATTCGATACGAGGAGGAGATGGTGCTGCTGCAGACATCTTAAATAAAGGATATGCACCTGATGCAGCAGGTTGCAGAACGGGCACGGATGAAAGGCCCGGACACACCAAGCCCACAGAACTCACACAGACGGACCCCGACTGCTGGGTCGCCCCACGTCTCGGCCCTTTCTCATTTCTCTAACTCCCCTCCTCGACTCCCCTCCTCGAGACTTAGTCCCGCCCACAGGAGATGCGAGCGGAGGAGCCGAGGAGAGAGGAGGGGAGCCGAGGAGAGAGGAGGGGAGCCGAGGAGAGAGGAGGGGAGCCGAGGAGAGAGGAGGGGAGCCGAGGAGAGAGGAGGGGAACCGAGGAGAGAGGAGGCGAGCGGAGGAGAGAGGAGGCGAGCGGAGGAGAGAGGAGGGGAGCCGAGGAGAGAGGAGAGGAAGCAGCAGGCGGTCAGAGAAAGGAGAACTCCTCTCCTCTGAGCGGTCATTTTAAAGAGACGTCCATTAATGATGACAGGAGGCTCAGCAGCCTCTGTCTGACGGACGGATGTGTTCATGACCACTTATTTACTTTGATTCATTCACAGTGCGGTGTCATGAGACTATAACAGGCTACAGATGCGGACACACACACACACACACACACACACACACACACACACACACACACACACACACACACACACACACACACACACACACACACACACACACACACACACACACACACACACACACACACACACACACACACACACACACACACACACACACACACACACACACACACACACACACACACACACACACACACACACACAGTACCACACACACACCTACACACTGTACCACACACACCTACAGCTCCTAAAACAGGCTACAGCCGTTGTATTTTATTTTGTGAAGCACTAAATGGTTTTAGAAAAATATGGACTCTTTGTTTCAGGCACGCTGAAATCCATTTCCGGGTCACTACCGGAGGACCGAGGAGTCGAGGAGTCGAGGAGTCGAGGAGGGGGATTTGATGAAATGAGAAAGGGCCCATGTGTCGCACTGGAACCGCAAAGACTTCAGCCGACAGCCAAGTAGCACGTACGAACTGCGCATGCGTGAGTGGCAATACCTCTCCTTACCAGCAGGCGGCAGTAGTGTGTATTCACCATTCAAAAGAGGCAACAACCGGAAGACAGACTGCGTGATAACCGAGAGAAGAAGAACAGACTGCGTGATGTAAACAAACAACAAGTAGCGTGTGCGTTCCATTGTCGCTCTACAGCGAGAAGCTCGCGGGGCTTTCCCGAACCTGCGTCGAGAGCTGGAGGTAAATGAAGTCTCACATTTGCCTTCTTAATCGTTTGTTTGGGTCCCTCACTTCCGTTTCGCTTCTCATGCACTGATTCGCTAAGCTGAACAGCCAATCAGAGTGATTTCTTTGACCGACAACCTTTGGCCGACTGCCCACCGATGCGACATGTTGAATCGATGGGCAGTCGGACGAAAAGGTGTCGGCACGGCTGAAGAGACACGACGGTGCGGGACACACCGATCTGAGTAGGGCGACAGGACGCTGTGTCCGCTGTGTCCGGTGTGTCCGCTGTGTCCGGTGTGTCCGGTGTGTCCGCTGTGTCCGCTGTGTCCGGTGTGTCCGCTGTGTCCGGTCTGTCCGGTGTGTCCGGTGTGTCCGCTGTGTCCGGTGTGTCCGGTGTGTCCGGTCTGTCCGGTGTGTCCGCTGTGTCCGCTGTGTCCGCTGTGTCCGCTGTGTCCGCTTTGTTCGCTGTGTACGGTGTGTCCGGTGTGTCCGCTGTGTCCGCTGTGTCCGCTGTGTCCGGTGTGTCCGGTGTGTCCGCTGTGTCCGCTGTGTCCGCTGTGTCCGCTGTGTCCGGTGTGTCCGCTGTGTCCGGTGTGTCCGCTGTGTCCGGGCCTTGAGATGTAGATAACAGATAAATGCCAGGATTGTTGAACAGGTGATTTGTTTGTTGAGAAGGCCCTTGTACTTCCAACTCACTCTTTAAAGACACGTGGTAGTACAACACATTTGATCCCACCAATAAATGGCTTCACCCTGCCGTCGAGAGAGGGCGTAAAATGGTTTATTCATGATAGAACATTCCTACCGCTGCTCACCTTGAACCTCTGGATTACGCTGGGAAGTGAAACCCAGATTGGGAGAGGGAGTGTAAAGAATGATAATTTGCTTTATGAATAAATAATTTCAAAACAAACACGGCGCTAAGCTGTCGGATGAAACGCCCAAAGGCAATTAACTCCGGGAAAGAGAGAGGGCAATTAATTTAGTTTATCAGCGATGTATAACTTTTATACGGTCCCATGGGGTTTACAAAAGTCCCTCATCTGATTTGGTGATGCGTGTCTTCTTCAGATGTACGTTTGAGTGTGTGAATGACATGTTTGGAAAGTGCCTTCACCCCGAGGTCCCGGCTGGAGACGCATGAGCTCGTCTCCGTGACAACAGCCGAGTCATTTTTATTTAGATAGTCACCGCACGTGTTCTTTTGCCCAGCCAGAAGCAAGTTTATTGGATTGAGTGAAACAGCCCAAATCCAAGAACGCCTGTACACATTGGGTTTGAGTGAATACCTGCAATTTGATGATTATATACAAGCAGTATTGGAAGAAGTACTCAGATTCTTTAATGAAGTAAAAGTACATCTTAAAATACTCCATGCAAGTGAACGTCCTGGTTTCATAATGTTACTTAACTAAAAGCACAACAATATGTAAAGTAAAAGTACTCATACTGCACTCTGGCCCATTTCAGTATAACATAAAGTACAGAAGTATTGACAGTGTTATGTACTTTTATACATCTAAGAGTATTGTACTTTGTCAATGTGGACCAAATTTAGATATATGAAATACTGTCTATTATGCCATATCATGTTTTCATGTGTTAAAATGAATATAGTGGAGTAAAAAGTCCATTATTTGAGTATAAAGTAGCATTAAATGGAAGTACAAATATGTCATGAAAGTACTGAAGTACAATACTTAATAAGGTGAAGTGTACAGTCCAGCAACTGCATCGAACTCTCCTAAAAACCTCCTTCTTGTAATGACTTTGAACTCAAACTGAAAACGTTGTGCCGATAACCCGAGAGCTGGACGGGCGTAGCAGCTCTCACTGAGAGGCTTCCCAGAGGCTCTGAAGTGTGCTGTCCTGCCCTGTGTGCGGCTTTGATGCTCTTACGTAAGCCTTTTAATATATTTAGCCCGATGTCCTCGAGCCTGTGTGCTTTACGACCTTTCTGCTTTTCAGAGGAAACTCTGCAGCTTCGTTGCAGCAGACGCTTTGGAGAGAGGGCGCAGGAAGCTGGGCGTGTTCACCCAGTCCTGGAATTGAGATGTGGAATAAAAACTCGGAAGGCTGTTCTGGAACGTCTCTGACCCGAGTCAGCGCCGGTCGATGGTGGGACAGTTCACGTGAGGTTGCTGCATGGAGAACAAGGAGTGCACGTAGCGACTGCAACAGACCATCATCTGCAATCAAACAAACAATTTGAAGTCTCCACAATCAAGACGCGGTATTATTAGGAAGGGTATTCTTTGTAGCACATGATGTCTTAAAATACAAGTACTGTGCAAATGTCACACTAAGAGATGTGTCAGACAGCGTTGGTGAAGATATCTGATGGCTGCTTATTCCTCTGGATGCAAGGTGGAGAATAAAGTATTCAAGTCTCAAGTAAAATCTCTTTTCAAGCGTTGAACAATTCAGAAAAGACGTGTTTGAAGCCTTGATTTTATTAGCCGGTTCCCAAAGCTCTGCATTTATTATTGAAAAGGTATTTTTGCACTCCGATAAAGTCTTGCTTTCAGTAATTAGAGTATTCTTTTATGAGGAAAGACGGCTCCTTGACGTGTCTCCTCGAAAAGAGAGAATTGTCCACCGAGTATTGCGATTTCTTCTCGGTTTAAAGACCCGAGTGTTTAACCTTTGGTCGTCCAGGTTTGTTGTTGCATCCGAAGACTTCAAAGATGTCTTGATCTCGAGAACAGGTTTGTTCGACCTGATGAAATAATAGACATCGCCAAAGGACTCGGACAGACTGCTCCTCTCTTGATCCACTCAGAAGTGTTCTACCCCTGAGTGCCAGCGCCTCGTTCCCAGGCTTTGTGATGGGAGTGTGTCGGCGAAGTGCATTTGAGTCCTTGAAAGATTTAGCACAAGTGGTATTAAAGGGAACATGTGATCGATCGTAACGTGATCTGAGGATAAAGACGACGATTTAAAACAGAGAACATGAACTGATAACGCCGTTTTAACTCAGGGGACGATGAGTGTTCCTTCTCTTATAAAACATCCAGTGAATGGCCTCACTCGGGGACGTGTTTTTATATCGCTCAAAAGGTTTTCACCGAGGTCTATTCACAAAGCTGTTTTGTGAACGAAGATAAAGACGGCGGCGGCTATTACTGAAAATTCAGGGAGAGGAAGTCGGGAGTTTGATGTTTAACACAACTTTGAAAAGCGTTTAAAATGATTAACCAGAATGCATGTTGCTATTAAAAGACGCTGAATATCTTTAGCCATGCATGCGGTCTGAAATATCTCGAAATATGAGATTTATCGTCAACGTTTGTAGTCCTGATGGATTTTACACAAAAATGGTCAGATACATTTGAATGACTTAAGTCTTCAAGTCAAAATATACCTTTTTATTTCTGACTGCAGTCCTGATAGTGGATCATACAAAAACAATCCATAACATGTGCCTTTTTAAGAAAGGACAGTCAACCCTCAATACTCTCCAATTATTCTACAGGCGTCGGTTCCTACTGACTTTTTAAATATACGTATACAATCTTTACCTCTATATTAACATCTCTCTCTAGTTTGAACACGGCTGCAAACATATTGTCTCCTGTTATGCTGTGTTCGTTATTCTCGCGTCCAGGAGAGAAGCTTTAAAAACGGAGACTAAATGGAGTCTCTGAGATGGTTCTAAATTGGTACTTTAATTAAAGATAAAGGCGCGGGTATGTTTACAAGCAGAATATTGTTCAGTCAGAAAAACAGCTGTGTTCTGGCTCTCGTGAGCGAAGGGAAGAGACCCTCCACCTCTCCAGCTGTTATCTCCCCTGCTGGCTGCTCCCTGTGTGCCGGTCGGCGCTGCTGCGGGCCGGCCCTCCACGTATTTAATGTCCGTTGTTACGCATATCAGAGGATACAGACATTGTACATCCAATTTTTTTTTGGGACAAATGACCCCTTAAATTAGGACTTCTGGTGATGTAATGGCGCGTTTCCAGTGCAGCGTGGAGCTCGCTTTAATGCTGCGTTCAGACCGGACGCGATGCGAATATTCGCTTCGCTCTAAACGCTCCTATCGCATCGCTCTAGTCGCTCGAGTTTCACCGCAGCTGTCAGCTGTGTTTACTCGCATCATTCAAACAAGACGCGCTGGCTCGGGAGCTACAGCTACAAAAACAACAACATGAACATATTTTACCGTGATTAAATTGTAATACACGTTTCTAAATGATGAAGTAACAACATACTGATACCGGTTAGTAAAAACCATGAATTAATGCTTTGACAAGTCTGCAGACAGACGGCAGAGAAACACCTTTTAGAATGCTCCCTGAATGGAGCTTGGCTAAGCTAACGCTATATATGCTCCGACCGTACACACTCACAACAACGGCCTACAGACATAAATAAACCAGCGACTGTGTTCTCCATGACACAGGCAGTCTGTGGTTTGTACTGGTTTAACTTTTGTCTGGTTTCTGAACAGATCGTATCTGTCCCCGGCTGTTTGAAGAGCAAGCATGGGAAACAAAAGATAGCATTTACCTGTTTGCATCCAGCTAGCCATGTGAGAAGCCTTGTTGATACGTTGTGTCTTTTTCACGAGCCTGCTGTGATATATACAAATCGGGTTGGTCCGGTCCAAGGTCTTTAAGTATCAATTTATCTCCCAAACTTCTCCTTTCAAAAGGATTGGAGAGTAGCTCTTGGGCGGACCGAGGCTCCGGCGACTCCACCTGCACACCATTCTCATCCAAATACTGCGTCACCTTGGTTACTCACGAGTCTAAAAAACAAATCACGTCAACGCATGTAAGCAACATGGGCGCCAACGTGAGCGCCCACGTGACCAAAATATTTGACGGCGCTGATTGGCTGAAATTATGTTTTGGCGGCACAGTTTACTATTGAGACTTTTGCAACGTGCTGGTTGCTGCTGTTTCGCTCGGGGGCTCTGCCCCGTAATGATAAACTAATGCCATGGGCAGGAAACAGGTGACTTATCAGTAACTTTAGACATCGTAACACCATTTTAAACGAGATTGTATTGTAGATTATACATTTTTGTGATACTAATTGTATGATATTTACCTTGTTCATTAAAAATTAAAATATAAAATATATTTTTTTTTTTAAATATATTTTTTTTAAATATATTTTTTTTTATTTAATATTTATTTTTATTTTTTATTTTGTATCTGGCAAGAGGTGGGGCGGCGCCCCTATGGGCCGGCCGCCACTGCATCCAATATATATCTAAACACGCCTTTTCTCCTCCTTAACTCTTTCATGACTTTTCATTTAACACATTCTAAACGCTGTAATCTGTGACTACCCGATCCGTCACCCTGCCCGATCGGTTCTGCGCATGTGCGAGAGGGTCCGCCATGTTGGACAACTCCGGACGGCAACCCACGATGGACATCTGACACAGTGGCTTTTAGCAAAGCTCAAAAGGAAAACTCGAGAGAGATAAGTTATTGTTAAAAGGAAAACTCGCGAGAGATAAGTTATTGTTATTACAACGTGACTTCACTTTTATTTAACAACTCTTTTTATTGGGTTCTTTTATTTGGGGTGAAGGACATTGTCAGAATAAGTGAGGAATGAATTTAACTTCTGTTAGACAGCCATATGCCATACATTTTTGCATACATTCACAGTAAATATTTATTCAGTATGATAGCTGTCTAACAGAAGTTAAATATATTCCTCACTTATTCTGATAATGTCCTTAACCCCAAATAAAAGAACCCAATAAAAAGTGTTGTTAAATAATAGTGAAGTCACGTTGTAATAACAATAACTCATCTCTCTCGGTTTTTCTTTTTGAGCTTTGCTAAAAGCCACTGTGTCAAGTGTCCATCTTGGGTTGCCGTCCGGACTTCCGGACCATCTCGCACATGCGCAGTACCGATCGGGCAGGGGGACGGATCGGGTAGTGACAGTAATCAATACTCCAAAAAATACAGGAAATACTTCACGGCAGTTTGGTTTCTGGTCGTTCCGGAAGTTGTCTCGTGCTACCCACGTCTGTAAACAATAACGTATTCAAATAAACTGTACCTTTAATATTCAACAATAATAATATCTCGACGTCTATAGTTGTAGTGTTGAAATCAGTAGGTTTCGGTGTGCAACACTCCGTGTCATATCGCTACTAAATTCACCTCTATAGTAAATTGTATATTAGCCACATGCTAAATGCTAACCGGAGATGAAGGATTTTCAGAATAAAAGCTTAACTGGTTGTGCACAAGAACTTCTGGTGTTTCAGTATAACACAGCATTTAAACTGACGGTATGTTTAAGCTACTTTATGCCATCAAAACATTGATTTTAATTTCTAACACTCCCCTTTTTGTTTTAATGGAGAAACCAAGATAAGCTTCACATTCAAAGTCAATTTTCCAATATTTTTAGACGGTTGAAAGTTTCTGTCTTCCAACTCGTCTGTTTTTCATCACTTTATTTCCAGTGAATGGCAGAAAGTCTCCCACACATTTAGTAATGCTCTCCACTCCCAACCCACCTGCCCTCATTGATGCAGCAATTTCACACATAAATACAATAATAGCAGATGACCTAGGCCATCCACTCCACTGTCGCTTCACACAAAGTCCCCCTCTGGCTACAGAAGCAGACATTTCAGACGCTAAAAGAGCCCGTTTCTGCCTTCCCCGCTTCAGTTATAGAAATCCCTCCAGAGCGCCTTTTCAATGGGAGATTTAATATGCAGCTTTTAGCCGCAGCAGCGCAGTGGATGGAGCTAAGTCCTCCACACTCTCTTCGATCGTCCCTTTTTTAATTGGTGTACACAGAATCATGTGAACAGATTTGATAGCGAAATGGACTCCTCTGAAAAAAGGACTCAATCGTATTTCTATGGCGCTAAGAAAACATGAACAACTACCAGAGGCCTTTTTCGGTAACTGCGAGTGAGAGGAGAGCAATGTGCTAAACAGACTGAATGTCCTGAACATCATTTGTTAGTTTCTGTACTTACGGCATGAAGAGAAAGTCACCGAAACATCCAGAACACCTCGCTTTTTCAGCAACAGCTGTACGGTAAATATGAAAAGTCAGGAAAACTGTCAGAGATGTCAAAAGTACACACATCCTTTACTCAAGTAGAAGTACAGATACTCGTGTTTAAAAATACTCTGGTGAAAGTAGAAGTACCGACTAAACTTCTTTACTAAAGTACAAGTAGGCACGCAATGACTCTAAATAATAATGATCACGCCACCAAACACACATTCAGACTAAAGGAACCAGCTGTTTGGGAAATGAGAGAAGTAGAAAGTACAGGTATTTGAGTTCAACATGTGAGAAGTAGAAAGTACAGGTATTTGAGTTCAACATGTGAGAAGTAGAAAGTACAGGTATTTGAGTTCAACATGTGAGAAGTAGAAAGTACAGGTATTTGAGTTCAACATGTAAGAAGTAGAAAGTACAGGTATTTGAGTTCAACATGTAAGAAGTAGAAAGTACAGGTATTTGAGTTCAACATGTAAGAAGTAGAAAGTACAGGTATTTGTGTTCAACATGTGAGAAGTAGAAAGTACAGGTATTTGAGTTCAACATGAGAGAAGTAGAAAGTACAGGTATTTGGGTTCAACATGAGAGAAGTAGAAAGTACAGGTATTTGAGTTCAACATGAGAGAAGTAGAAAGTACAGGTATTTGGGTTCAACATGTAAGAAGTAGAAAGTACAGGTATTTGAGTTCCACATGAGAGAAGTAGAAAGTACAGGTATTTGTGTTCAACATGAGAGAAGTAGAAAGTACAGGTATTTGAGTTCAACATGTGAGAAGTAGAAAGTACAGGTATTTGAGTTCAACATGTAAGAAGTAGAAAGTTCAGGTATTTGAGTTCAACATGTGAGAAGTAGAAAGTACAGGTATTTGAGTTCAACATGTAAGAAGTAGAAAGTTCAGGTATTTGAGTTCAACATGTGAGAAGTAGAAAGTACAGGTATTTGAGTTCAACATGTAAGAAGTAAAAGTAAAAAGTTGTCAGAAAGTAAGTAGTAAAATAAAGTACTGATCCCAGATACTTAAGTACAGTAACAAAGTATTTGTATTCCACTACTTCCCACCTCTGGAAACCGTTAGCGTAGCTTAGCATAACCACTGGAAACGGGTGGAAACAGCTAGCCTAACAACGACCCTTACAGCACATTGTAATTAACACATTACATCTACTTTGAAAAGCACAAATGATGGAGCGCTGAACACGTCCTCCTCTTCGTCCTCTGTGAATAATCGCTCTGCCGCCTGGTGAGACTGACAGGCTGCTTGCGTACACACTCAATGCTCTGTTGTGGTGTCCGAAATGCCCTTCGCTGCTCTGATATCTGAACGGACTGTAGCGTGCATCCCTGGAGGCAGAGAGCAGCACACAAGCTTATCTCTAACGCACTCCCCTCCCCACTGTAGTGCAGCGTGCCCCTGTGTGTGGACGCTGGAAGCTGCCACTCAGAAAGCACTGATGGGGGTTTGGGGAGTCGTGCAGTATACCTCCGCCGGTATGAACACATGGGACATGAAGGGGGTTTTAGTCAGAGGGGCCGTTGTCTGGTGCAGAAATAAGGAATGAAAAAGCGTGAAAAACGCTTGTTTATGCTCTGACTGATGAGGTCTAGTCTTCAGGATTGAACTTGATGCTTCCTCTTATTCCCCGGCGGTCTAGAGTTGCCAACGTCGCGGCAGGACAGCGTTCAGGTGTGGCTTCGATGCAGGAGAGCTTTGCTTACGTGTTGTCATCGCTCGTTTGGCAAGAGGGAGTCCTGACTTCAACATCTCTGCAGGGTGTCCAGTTACACACACACACACACACACACACACACACACACACACACACACACACACACACACACACACACACACACACACACACACACACACACACACACACACACACACACACACACACACACACTGCTGACACGACTTCACAGTTGGGTAGGAAATGCTTACACACGGTTTTGGGGCTGAGACTTGCACACAGCACTTATTTTAAACGCATGGGAGGAATTCAGATGCAGTGCAGGCAATCACAACAAGACGACGTGCAAACATTGACCGTAGGAAGACTCAAATACGTGCCAAATTGACTTTAGTAATACAGTCTGAGGCTGTCACAGGTTCAGTTAAAGCACAACATAAGGCGTGTTTTCAGCTATAATCTGATTCAAAAGGACGCGTCATGTATAAATAAACGACTGCAGTCGAAGCTTAAATTGCAATGAAGAACAAACACTCGATAAAACCCCAGCTGCTTCCTGAGCTTCAACATCCTGCTTCGAATCCGACGAGTCTAATTTCACGCCGTCTTTTCTGAGTTTGAAGAAGGCGCCATCGAACGTAGCGACGCTAACACGTTCTCTAATGGCGGACTGAGATCTGAGCGTCTTCTGAAGTCCCCTCGACTCCGTCAGCGTGACTAACAACCAGCAGCGGGGGTTTCCACTGAGGAGCGGCGACGCTGTTAAAAGTAATAGAGGTGTTATCTCACTAATGCACTTCATACTTTACAACGGATGCCTGTTAGCTGCGTCTTTCACAGCCTCTACTTAAGAAGATGCGTGTGGTTTTTATGAGGCTGTTGTTGCGAGGAAATGAAATGCAGCGTCTTGTCTAGTAAAAGTAAATCATGACCCAACTGAATTATATGGAAGAGAACCAATCCCTCGTTAATGGCGTTATTCAGAAATGAGCATTGTGAAGTTATTTATTTATTTTTTGATTTTGATATACTTTATTAATCCCCGTGGGGAAATGGTTTCTCTGCATTCGACCCGTCCTAGTGTTCGGAGCAGTGGGCTGCCATTTTGAACGGCGCCCGGGGAGCAGTGTGGGGAACGGTGCCTTGCTCAGGGACACCTCGGTAGCACTTGGTCTTGCCGGGACTTGAACTGGTGACCTTCCAGTTGCCAAGCCAAGTCCCTATCGACTTCGCCACCACCCAATATTGTCGTGGAAACTATGAAAACGTAGTTGTAGTGGCTATTTGTCAACAACAATACAACTTCAAAAGGCCACTGAGGCACCAGGGGCCTGTCCTACGAAGCCGGTTCAACCTAACCTGGATATGTTTGAGTTAGCCGGCTGAATTTAGCCGCTGAGAGAAAATCCTGCTTCGTAGTATACCCCCCAGGTATAGTGGATCTTACGCAGATCATGAGTTGGTAATGAGTCCATTGTCCAGACAAGGCATCGACGTTTTTGTGGTATTTATTAGCTTCACGTTGCGGGAACAATACAGCACAAGGTGTTGACATGTTTGCTCAGCCCTGATACTGGTAAAAAGCCAGAGACCTTCCCGCCGGTGCCCACTGCCTGCTGCTGTGCCCCGATTGACCCATCACCTTCAAAATAAAAGCATTTTAGCTGGAACACAACTTAACTTAAATAATATGGCTGTAAATTAATTAATTCTACAAAACAAAAAATAACAAATAAATACATTAAAGGTGGGGTAGGTAAGTTTGAGAAACCGGCTCGAGATCGCTAGAATTTGAAAATACACAACAGGAGAAAATCTGCCACTTCCTCACAGAGCCCCTCCCCCAACACACACGAACGCGCACATGACCAATGAGGGCACGAGATGAGTCTGTGCCCCGATGGAAGGCTGACAGGCAGGTAGGCCATCGTACTTTTTACAGTATCACGGCTTCTACAGATGACATTTTTTAATGGATGTTTTGTCAAAGCACTTCAGATATTCATTGCTATCGGGATGTTAAGAGCATTCCATGGAATATAACAAGTGTATCTCGAGCCGGTTTCTGAAACTTACCTACCCCACCTTTAAATAAATGGTAAACATACTGAATAGCTTCCACAGCGTTAATGCATCCTTCAATATTTGAGAAAATAGTTCAAACCAAATGTTTCTTCTCTAGTCTTTTCACTACTTACAGACTCGTGTTTAATTCCACAATGATTACTCAAATACTGCAGCCTAAAACCTAAAATGTAAAAAAAGGAGAATCGAGCGAGTTTCTTACTACTCTTACTTGTCCCAGGGATTCAATTCTACTTGAGGATGCTTTACACAACTAAAAGGAAAACTAGCAGCATGGGTTGGCCAGTTATTACAATTCAGGTTTGGTAAGTTAAGTCAAATAAAATATACAAAAGTGCAAGCTCGGCCGTTCTCTTGGGCACAATTAGAGATGAATATCTGCATATTTTCCAGACTCCAGAAGATATCTTTAGGAATTGGCTTCTCTCTAAAAGTATTCAAAGGCACATTTATTTTAGAAAATGTTCTGCAGGGTCCTCACTGCTGATTATAAGCGACAGGTGTAAGTCCAGCCTCCGGCGAGACGTTACGCTTCAAACGCATTTACATCAACACTTTATTCGGACTTTTACTTTTATTTACATAAATCCTCCTCATCCAGGCTTTCCTCATCGTATCTTCCCCTGGCTGCAGGATCCCACATCTGAGTGCGTTGGCTTTGATTAATGACAGAGAAGGAGGGTAGAACAGTGATTACACACCAGCTGCCGAGCCTCCCCTTCTAACTTCAGACCCTCTTCACTCCACTCTGGAGGGAAATCTATCCCTCGTACCGTTGAAATCTGTAGAGAGGAAGACAAGGAAACAACGACATCTATATTCACATCAACACTGACAGCACCATACTGTCTTGTAGTCAACAAATCAAGCAAAAGGATATATTTACTTTACTTTTCAGGGTTAAACATGTTAAAAGAAATCGCATTTTAGCCTTTGCAGACCATTTACATGCACACAAACCTATTTTACACATTACAGGAAAGGCGAAACAATAACATTTCTATGTATATCAACACTGAAAGCAGCTTACTGTCGTCAACAAACCACACACCATGATACATTTACTTTACTTTTCAGGGTTAAACATGTTAAAAGAAGTAGCATTTTAGCCTTTGCAGACCATTTACATGCACACAAACCTATATTACACACTAGAGGAAAGAGAAAAGACATACATGCATAATATGGCTTCTTTAATGTATTCAGCAACCGAGCGAAAATGACCTGGGATGGTGTTTGCCAAATACATCACTTCATCTATACAAGCACTAACGGGTTATCTTTAATCAAACAATTTATCTAATTTAGCATCACATGAATAGGTCCTGTAGCAGTTTGTCATGTGTATCGCCATGAAGAGCATAGTCAAGACAAGGCCTTTTTCTCAACACGCCTCTGATGGAAACATTACGCCCCCCTGGAGACAGCTTAATGTAGCTATAGTTGCTAAATACAGCTTAATGTAGCTATAGTTGCTAAGTACAGCTTAATGTAGCTATAGTTGCTAAGTACAGCTTAATGTAGCTATAGTTGCTAAGTACAGCTTAATGTAGCTATAGTTGCTAAGTACAGCTTAATGTAGCTATAGTTGCTAAGTACAGCTTAATGTAGCTATAGTTGCTAAGTGCAGCTTAATGTAGCTATAGTTGCTAAGTACAGCTTAATGTAGCTATAGTTGCTAAGTACAGCTTAATGTAGCTATAGTTGCTAAGTACAGCTTAATGTAGCTATAGTTGCTAAGTACAGCTTAATGTAGCTATAGTTGCTAAGTACAGCTTAATGTAGCTATAGTTGCTAAGTACAGCTTAATGTAGCTATAGTTGCTAAGTACAGCTTAATGTAGCTATAGTTGCTAAGTACAGCTTAATGTAGCTATAGTTGCTAAGTACAGCTTAATGTAGCTATAGTTGCTAAGTACAGCTTAATGTAGCTATAGTTGCTAAGTACAGCTTAATGTAGCTAGTGCTAAGTACAGCTTAATGTAGCTATAGTTGCTAAGTACAGCTTAATGTAGCTATAGTTGCTAAGTACAGCTTAATGTAGCTATAGTTGCTAAGTACAGCTTAATGTAGCTATAGTTGCTAAGTACAGCTTAATGTAGCTATAGTTGCTAAATACAGCTTAATGTAGCTATAGTTGCTAAGTACAGCTTAATGTAGCTATAGTTGCTAAGTACAGCTTAATGTAGCTATAGTTGCTAAGTACAGCTTAATGTAGCTATAGTTGCTAAGTACAGCTTAATGTAGCTATAGTTGCTAAGTACAGCTTAATGTAGCTATAGTTGCTAAGTACAGCTTAATGTAGCTATAGTTGCTAAGTACAGCTTAATGTAGCTATAGTTGCTAAGTACAGCTTAATGTAGCTATAGTTGCTAAGTACAGCTTAATGTAGCTATAGTTGCTAAGTACAGCTTAATGTAGCTGTAGTTGCTAAGTACAGCTTAATGTAGCTGTAGTTGCTAAGTACAGCTTAATGTAGCTATAGTTGCTAAGTACAGCTTAATGTAGCTATAGTTGCTAAGTACAGCTTAATGTAGCTATAGTTGCTAAGTACAGCTTAATGTAGCTATAGTTGCTAAGTACAGCTTAATGTAGCTAAATGTAGCTATAGTTGCTAAGTACAGCTTAATGTAGCTATAGTTGCTAAGTACAGCTTAATGTAGCTAAATGTAGCTATAGTTGCTAAGTACAGCTTAATGTAGCTATAGTTGCTAAGTACAGCTTAATGTAGCTATAGTTGCTAAGTACAGCTTAATGTAGCTATAGTTGCTAAGTACAGCTTAATGTAGCTGTAGTTACTAAGTACAGCTTAATGTAGATGTAGTTGCTAAGTACAGCTTAATGTAGCTCTAGTTGCTAAGTACAGCTTAATCTGGCTATAGTTGCTAAGTACAGCTTAATGTAGCTATAGTTGCTAAGTACAGCTTAATGTAGCTATAGTTGCTAAGTACAGCTTAATGTAGCTATAGTTGCTAAGTACAGCTTAATGTAGCTATAGTTGCTAAATACAGCTTAATGTAGCTATAGTTGCTAAGTACAGCTTAATGTAGCTATAGTTGCTAAGTACAGCTTAATGTAGCTATAGTTGCTAAATACAGCTTAATGTAGCTATAGTTGCTAAGTACAGCTTAATGTAGCTATAGTTGCTAAGTACAGCTTAATGTAGCTATAGTTGCTAAGTACAGCTTAATGTAGCTAAGTACAGCTTAATGTAGCTATAGTTGCTAAGTACAGCTTAATGTAGCTATAGTTGCTAAGTACAGCTTAATGTAGCTGTAGTTGCTAAGTACAGCTTAATGTAGCTATAGTTGCTAAGTACAGCTTAATGTAGCTATAGTTGCTAAGTACAGCTTAATGTAGCTATAGTTGCTAAGTACAGCTTAATGTAGCTATAGTTGCTAAGTACAGCTTAATGTAGCTAAGTACAGCTTAATGTAGCTATAGTTGCTAAGTACAGCTTAATGTAGCTATAGTTGCTAAGTACAGCTTAATGTAGCTATAGTTGCTAAGTACAGCTTAATGTAGCTATAGTTGCTAAGTACAGCTTAATGTAGCTATAGTTGCTAAGTACAGCTTAATGTAGCTATAGTTGCTAAGTACAGCTTAATGTAGCTATAGTTGCTAAGTACAGTTTAATATAGCTATAGTTGCTAAGTACAGCTTAATGTAGCTATAGTTGCTAAGTACAGCTTAATGTAGCTATAGTTGCTAAGTACAGCTTAATGTAGCTATAGTTGCTAAGTACAGCTTAATGTAGCTATAGTTGCTAAGTACAGCTTAATGTAGCTGTAGTTGCTAAGTACAGCTTAATGTAACTATAGTTGCTAAGTACAGCTTAATGTAGCTATAGTTGCTAAGTACAGCTTAATGTAGCTATAGTTGCTAAGTACAGCTTAATGTAGCTATAGTTGCTAAGTACAGCTTAATGTAGCTATAGTTGCTAAGTACAGCTTAATGTAACTATAGTTGCTAAGTACAGCTTAATGTAGCTATAGTTGCTAAGTACAGCTTAATGTAGCTATAGTTGCTAAGTACAGCTTAATGTAGCTATAGTTGCTAAGTACAGCTTAATGTAGCTATAGTTGCTAAGTACAGCTTAATGTAGCTATAGTTGCTAAGTACAGCTTAATGTAGCTGTAGTTGCTAAGTACAGTTTAATATAGCTATAGTTGCTAAGTACAGCTTAATGTAGCTATAGTTACTAAGTGCAGCTTAATGTAGCTATAGTTGCTAAGTACAGCTTAATGTAGCTATAGTTGCTAAGTACAGCTTAATGTAGCTATAGTTGCTAAGTACAGCTTAATGTAGCTATAGTTGCAAAGTACAGCTTAATCTGCTTCAGAAAATCATTGTTTGACAGCTAAAAATAGCATCTGTACAACCTCCGTCTTCTTCTATGAATGACTCCATATCTTGAGATGTTATTCTTCCCCTTTGTGCGACAGGGAATGCAGAAGGAGAGACATGACACATGCGTAAGCTTTAGTGAATGTTATTGATAGGCTTTATAATCTGCAAAGCATCCTCTGTCCTTTTCTACCCTGGAAAATCCTCCTAAAAAACCTGAGACGGCGTAATAACGACGAACTGACAGACATGCGATGGATGCTGTGTGTGCAGGATAATCAATATGACCAAACAATGTAAGAAGATAACATTATAAGAACATTTAAAAAGCATTATTTCCCATTTCTCTACAAACAGCAGTCAGTTTGTGAGTATAATAAGACTCTCATAATTAGTCTTGTTCACTTAAACTTGATCAATGCGATTGATGACTCTCCCCACATGAGTGCAGTCTTCCTGCTACCGTTCCCATGGAAACACCATTTCATAGCCAGCCGTGTATGCCCGATCTCATATCTTCAACCCGGGAGTCAGAGGGGAATCAGGGTTTAGCTTTTTCTTGGAGACCCCCTGTCGCTGTCGGTCTTTTTGTTTTGTGTCACGTCATCCTTCGCCTGGTCCTCCAATTCTCTACAGAGGCAAACACATCTTGATGCAGGCAGGACAGCCAAGCAAAGAAATACATCATAATGTGTTATTGGTATCAAGCTGTTTGGAATTTAATCCAATTTAAAACGTAAGCAGATAACAAAATAGAAACGCATTAAAGCACAGACACACATATTATATTGTTGAACAAGAGTATGAGAGACGGATTACCCTTGCATCACATGGGCAGAGAACAATCCACCGTTTCGATACACTGATCGACGTGTGGACGGTGGGTGTGTGTGTCTTTTAAAAGCGCACACACACACCGACACACACACACACCTGAGCAGGCCAATATCGAGCCTGCAGGGCGAGGAGGGGGGAGGGAGGCTGTCGGAGAGAGACTGATGGAGAATGGCAGACAGGCGTTTAGGGAGGAGTCCGTCTGTTCCACGGTGAGAGAGAGCCAGCCACCATCCATCTCCATTACACACATCCACATGCCACTGGGCAGGGAACAACTCCTCTGAGGATGACCGTGGGGGGGGGGGGGGGGGGAGGATGGGGAATCATGGACATATCATTATGTTCTTTTCCTAATTATGATTTATTTTATATACAGTTTGTTCTGGTCATCAGTCGTTAGTCATTTATTTTCTGTCTTCCTCTCTTGACGCTGTATTTTCCAGACTCACTGCCACATGTTATTATTTGCTGTCGACTCCCAAATGACGGCTTTCTTTTTGAAAGCTCGGCTGGACTTTTTTCTCCGTGCGACCCAGGGGTGAAAAACTGCAGCAAGCTCCCAAAGAGCCTATTTCGCCGAGACATATCCCACAATCCTCTGGGAGCTTATCGAGCTTTTGTTGTCGTGCCCCTCCTACACCTTCTTCAACTCCTTGTCTGAGCTTATAGGGGTCTTGAACTGTGTGTGTATATATACTCTAATGATGTATACAATTAAATACATGTATATCTCCCAGTGCTTGGTGTATTCAGATGCTGTGGAGTTCAGTCATGTGCGATCCAAGCTCTGACACTCAGTCTTGTTTAATTAAGCTGCTGGATCAATAAACGCTTTGATTTCCTTCGCCTGCAGAAAGCCATCTGTTCTCCGTGACTCAAGCAAGACCAGTGCAGCCTTTCTTGGGTCCTGTGAAATGCCCATTAAAAACCCATTAAGAATGCACCGGAAGAAATGGGAGGGAAACGGTTCTTAGTTTGGCCGGTAAAGCAGTATTTTTATATATGGTTTTTTGAACCGCAAAATGTATTTCTTAGTAGTTTCTGGACAGCTTGGGAGCAAAGGAGTACACACGCTTTACAGAGAGACAATACTTACAGCAAATGAGGAATTCTGTAGCCGTTATCCTGCAGAAGTGGCTTAACAACAGCACCTTAAGTGCCTTTTATAAGGGACATTAAACCCAGAGAATTGTGCATTGTCTTTGCATTTTAATTAATAAAATAACGACATTTGAAGTTACTGATCTTCTTGGAGGCGGTAGGAACTTACCCTTGCATCACATGGGCAGAGAACACAACTAGCCATATCGTATTTTCATTGATTTGGCGAGAAAACAGTATCTTATCCCAAATACCTGTACTTTCTACTTCTTACATGTTGAACTCAAATACCTGTACTTTCTACTTCTCACATGTTGAACTCAAATACCTGTACTTTCTACTTCTTACATGTTGAACTCAAATACCTGTACTTTCTACTTCTTCACATGTTGAACTCAAATACCTGTACTTTCTACTTCTCTACATGTTGAACCCAAATACCTGTACTTTCTACTTCTCACATGTTGAACTCAAATACCTGTACTTTCTACTTCTTACATGTTGAACTCAAATACCTTGTTACTTTCTACTTCTTACATGTTGAACACAAATACCTGTACTTCTACTTCTCACATGTTGAACTCAAATACCTGTACTTTCTACTTCTCACATGTTGAACTCAAATACCTGTACTTTCTACTTCTCACATGTTGAACTCAAATACCTGTACTTTCTACTTCTCACATGTTGAACCCAAATACCTGTACTTTCTACTTCTCACATGTTGAACTCAAATACCTGTACTTTCTACTTCTTACATGTTGAACTCAAATACCTGTACTTTCTACTTCTCACATGTTGAACCCAAATACCTGTACTTTCTACTTCTCACATGTTGAACTCAAATACCTGTACTTTCTACTTCTCACATGTTGAACACAAATACCTGTACTTTCTACTTCTCACATGTTGAACTCAAATACCTGTACTTTCTACTTCTTACATGTTGAACCCAAATACCTGTACTTTCTACTTCTCTCATGTTGAACTCAAATACCTGTACTTTCTACTTCTCTCATGTTGAACTCAAATACCTGTACTTTCTACTTCTCACATGTTGAACTCAAATACCTGTACTTTCTACTTCTTACATGTTGAACTCAAATACCTGCACGAGTATGTGTACTTCTACTTGAGTACAGGATGTGTGTACTAATGCCATCTCTGGTGTATATGTATAAATGCGTATACAGTATATCTTATTTACAAAACAGACGCTTTTTATGTATCTTTCTGTTGTTATTTCTCAGAGGGCGGGACAGATGTTCTTTCGAGCTCGCAGAGCAAAGATTTAATTACCCGCACTGATGACTGTGACGTTTGCACCAATCAAAGTCGAGCGAGCTGTCACTATTGGTTTGCTTGTGTTTATTATACTTTCCTTTTCATACACACGCCGGTTCCGTTACGTTAATGAGATTGGGATGTGGGTGGTGTGTGTTGGCCGCATGCACTTCACCTACTAACTGACTAATTAGTCAACATCAGTCGCGAACGAAAGCGCCAGCTGTCAAACATTAACACGTCCAATCTCCACCTCGTGTTTTTGTGCACGTACAAAAGGGTTTTAGACCAGTTGTAACGAGCAAGCAAAGGACCACAGATGGGGAATGCATGCACTGGGTTTCCGTGAAGGTCGATGGTCAGCACCTATTGGGAATCCAGTGAACACGATACTGTGTTTTCATCTTATTGGTTCTTTAGAAAGTGGGCTTGCTCAGAGCGTCTCAGTGTCGTGGTGATTTGGACTCCTAGAATGAACCCTATGATATTAAGTATTAGTGTACTTTAGCGCCTCGGAGCTTCACTGCCCGCCTCGCCTTCCTTTGTTGGATTTCACTTTTAATTGCCTCAAACTGACGAAAGCAAACCGGCGGAATAAACACAGCAAAGTGAGATAAATAAGCTTTCAGAGGAGCAGACGATGAAGCAGAAGAACGACTCTCGCCGCAACACCAACGTGTTTGGAACAGGAAACGGCATTGTTGTAAATAAACGCAGGTTTTGAGCTCGTAACATTTTGTTTTACATCCACCTAGAATATTATAAACCAATCCTTAATATGTCCGTCAACACTAAAATGAGAGCAAGACAGGACACTGAGGGATGTGTGTGTCAGAGGTGGGAAGTAGTGGAGTACAAATACTTGGTTACTGTACTTGAGTACTTCTTTCTGGTATCAGCACTTTACTCCACTACTTAGTTTTCTGATTACTTTTTACTTTGACTTCTCACATGTTGAACTCAAATACCTGTACTTTCTACTTCTTACATGTTGAACACAGACACCTGTACTTTCTACTTCTCACATGTTGAACACAGACACCTGTACTTTCTACTTCTTACAGGTTGAACTCAAATACCTGTACTTTCTACTTCTTACATGTTGAACTCAAATACCTGTACTTTCTACTTCTTACAGGTTGAACTCAAATACCTGTACTTTCTACTTCTCTCATGTTGAACTCAAATACCTGTACTTTCTACTTCTTACATGTTGAACTCAAATACCTGTACTTTCTACTTCTTACATGTTGAACACAAATACCTGTACTTTCTACTTCTCACATGTTGAACTCAAATACCTGTACTTTCTACTTCTTACATGTTGAACCCAAATACCTGTACTTTCTACTTCTTACATGTTGAACTCAAATACCTGTACTTTCTACTTCTTACATGTTGAACTCAAATACCTGTACTTTCTACTTCTTACATGTTGAACTCAAATACCTGTACTTTCTACTTCTCACATGTTGAACTCAAATACCTGTACTTTCTACTTCTCACATGTTGAACTCAAATACCTGTACTTTCTACTTCTCACATGTTGAACTCAAATACCTGTACTTTCTACTTCTCACATGTTGAACTCAAATACCTGTACTTTCTACTTCTCACATGTTGAACTCAAATACCTGTACTTTCTACTTCTCACATGTTGAACTCAAATACCTGTACTTTCTACTTCTCACATGTTGAACTCAAATACCTGTACTTTCTACTTCTTACATGTTGAACTCAAATACCTGTACTTTCTACTTCTTACATGTTGAACACAAATACCTGTACTTTCTACTTCTTACATGTTGAACCCAAATACCTGTACTTTCTACTTCTTACATGTTGAACTCAAATACCTGTACTTTCTACTTCTTACATGTTGAACTCAAATACCTGTACTTTCTACTTCTTACATGTTGAACCCAAATACCTGTACTTTCTACTTCTTACATGTTGAACTCAAATACCTGTACTTTCTACTTCTTACATGTTGAACTCAAATACCTGTACTTTCTACTTCTCACATGTTGAACTCAAATACCTGTACTTTCTACTTCTTACATGTTGAACTCAAATACCTGTACTTTCTACTTCTTACATGTTGAACTCAAATACCTGTACTTTCTACTTCTTACATGTTGAACTCAAATACCTGTACTTTCTACTTCTTACATGTTGAACTCAAATACCTGTACTTTCTACTTCTTACATTTTGAACACAGACACCTGTACTTTCTACTTCTCACATGTTGAACTCAAATACCTGTACTTTCTACTTCTTACATGTTGAACTCAAATACCTGTACTTTCTACTTCTTACATGTTGAACTCAAATACCTGTACTTTCTACTTCTTACATGTTGAACTCAAATACCTGTACTTTCTACTTCTCACATGTTGAACTCAAATACCTGTACTTTCTACTTCTTACATGTTGAACTCAAATACCTGTACTTTCTACTTCTTACATGTTGAACCCAAATACCTGTACTTTCTACTTCTCACATGTTGAACTCAAATACCTGTACTTTCTACTTCTTACATGTTGAACTCAAATACCTGTACTTTCTACTTCTTACATGTTGAACTCAAATACCTGTACTTTCTACTTCTCACATGTTGAACTCAAATACCTGTACTTTCTACTTCTTACATGTTGAACTCAAATACCTGTACTTTCTACTTCTTACATGTTGAACCCAAATACCTGTACTTTCTACTTCTCACATGTTGAACTCAAATACCTGTACTTTCTACTTCTTACATGTTGAACTCAAATACCTGTACTTTCTACTTCTTACAGGTTGAACTCAAATACCTGTACTTTCTACTTCTTACATTTTGAACACAGACACCTGTACTTTCTACTTCTCACATGTTGAACTCAAATACCTGTACTTTCTACTTCTTACATGTTGAACCCAAATACCTGTACTTTCTACTTCTTACATGTTGAACTCAAATACCTGTACTTTCTACTTCTCACATGTTGAACTCAAATACCTGTACTTTCTACTTCTTACATGTTGAACTCAAATACCTGTACTTTCTACTTCTCACATGTTGAACTCAAATACCTGTACTTTCTACTTCTCTCATGTTGAACTCAAATACCTGTACTTTCTACTTCTCACATGTTGAACTCAAATACCTGTACTTTCTACTTCTCACATGTTGAACACAAATACCTGTACTTTCTACTTCTTACATGTTGAACCCAAATACCTGTACTTTCTACTTCTTACATGTTGAACTCAAATACCTGTACTTTCTACTTCTTACATGTTGAACTCAAATACCTGTACTTTCTACTTCTTACATGTTGAACCCAAATACCTGTACTTTCTACTTCTTACATGTTGAACTCAAATACCTGTACTTTCTACTTCTTACATGTTGAACTCAAATACCTGTACTTTCTACTTCTTTCATGTTGAACTCAAATACCTGTACTTTCTACTTCTCACATGTTGAACTCAAATACCTGTACTTTCTACTTCTTACATGTTGAACTCAAATACCTGTACTTTCTACCTCTTACAGGTTGAACTCAAATACCTGTACTTTCTACTTCTTACATGTTGAACTCAAATACCTGTACTTTCTACTTCTTACATGTTGAACTCAAATACCTGTACTTTCTACTTCTTACAGGTTGAACTCAAATACCTGTACTTTCTACTTCTTACAGGTTGAACTCAAATACCTGTACTTTCTACTTCTCACATGTTGAACTCAAATACCTGTACTTTCTATTTCTTACATTGAACACAAATACCTACACGAGTATGTGTACTTCTACTTGAGTACAGGATGTGTGTACTGTTGCCATCTCTGGTGTATATATATAAATGCGTATACAGTTTATAATATCTCGTCTGTTTACCTGAAGCCAGAACAGAGTTGCTGTGAGGGACAGAACGCCTCACATGTTGAGAAAGAGGCACCTCTGACTTATTAGACGGGTGTTCCTGAGACTCAGGACAATAAAGATGTCTCTTCTCCGGGTCTCTTGTGGCGTTGATGGAACTGACAGGCCTTCTCTCGCTTTGGATTCCCATTAGGGGCGAGCAGACAACTGGTTTCTGTGCTTGTGTTATTCCAACCGTCCTGCCTCATCACTCTCAGCTTCTCTGAACACAAATATAGACCCTGTGGCTTCACGCTGAAACCCCCCCAGCAATAGTGACAGGAGAATAAACATGAGAGCAGAATCCTGCCAGCGAGCTTTCGTAAAAATAGACAAAATTGTTTGTGCTCGAGTTCCTAGTGAGATGTCGAAATTCATAGAACTCAACATCTCAACATATTTCTGGCTCGATGCTGAGAAAACAATAGTTTTATCCCCTTCATTTACACGACCAACAGAAATGCAGCAACCTTATTGGTCCATAACCTCGTCTATGTCCAATATGTATATCCAATATATCCAATATCCTCTCAGCTGTTTCGTTGGCCCCCCCCACAACACGCTCCACTTTCTCACCATCTTCTGCTGACTTGTCTGTTTGGTGCGAGTCAAAGTCCAGTTTGGATGCATTCTAAGAGGATATTCCACTTTATTGTAGTACTGACGCGAAACTAGTGAAGATATCCAATAAAGTACACTCCAACATATCCCCAATGTCATATTTTATTCTCTGTAAGTGAGGGAACGACCAGTTTTCTCATTCTGACATCTCACTGCATCCATCGTGTGAATTACTCACATTGTGCAGCCAAACCTTTTTGTACTTCCTGTTCCTCCACAGATAGCGGCACCTCTCTGAGTCACAGACAAATACATGTTCCAGTCTAATGCAGTAAAGCCTGTTCATGCAAACATCGCTCAGCAATTTTTGCCTCAACCTACTTGCACAAGTGGAGCGTGTCGGCTGCCAGAGGCCGTGCAGGTTGCACCTCTCTATCACGGGGTCTCTGGGTTGCATTGGAGTTCACTCGGTGACATCGATGTCAAAGCTCTTGTGGAAAATGGGCTTCACGCCGTAATGGTCCTTAGCTGGTGTTTTCTGTCTCATCCATCAAGAGCTCACGAGCTGTCCTCAAAATGCATCCTCATCTCTGCAGGCCAGAGGCTTTCATCCCAGTTATAGCGATGTTGCCATGTTTCTCTTGGGAGAGCTAAGTGAATGCATCGCCCAGATCCAACAGTGTAACACAGAGCGATGTGCTATCAGTTCCAGAAGTGGTTTCAGGGACGCTTCTTGAACTGGGGTGCCACTATCTACAACAAGTTATACTGTTGAGTCAACCACCAGAGCGATGTGCTATCAGTTATAGTAGTAATAATAATAATAATACATTATGTAGATAACCCATTTGTGTTATTTGAGACTGAAGGGGATGTTGCTGTTTTTGTTGCTTTCGTTGCAGTTTTTTATATATCTTATAATGTAATTTAGGTGAACTTCCCGTTTCATTTGTATGCTTTTATTTTGAAGGCAAGTTCACGCGGCTGACAGGAAGTTGTTGTGGCATTGGAAACAGCGTGACGGAGAAAGTAATATCTTCTATGTCACGGCGGAGAAAGAGAAGAACGGACTGTATATTGAAATGTTAGCACCCCGCGAAGAGGCTCAAGCTCTTACGTTGGCTCTGGAGTTACAAATAAATTCATCAGTAAAGTAACCGACCATTATTCGGCGGGAAATGCTACACATTACATTTATATAGAAACGAAATAACAACAAAAGTAAAAAGTGCTAAACTGGGTGGAATAAGGGCGAGGGGTTAGTGGATTAGGAGTTGAAGGCAAGAGTGAAAAGGTTATATTATATATTCATGTCATGCTTCACAAAAAATATAGTATATATATATATGCACTTCCAGGATATTAGCACCTCCAGGAAAATGGCGTATTTATATATATATATATGGCGCGTGTTGCATTGTGGGTAGCTCGTGGCGTCACTGTGTGTGAAAGAATAATTTGACAGAATAGGGTTATGTACACATACCCAACTGTGAAGTCATGTGTGTGTGTGTGTGTGTGTGTGTGTGTGTGTGTTACAATGTGTACTAACATAGTTTACCCTTTACAATGTGAAGCCCCTTTAGACGTAGCTGCATTTAAAGCGTGCAATATAAATAAAATTCATCATTTTTATTAGCAAAACAAATTCATATTTCAGATCAGAACTGACGGATGTGTTGTGTGTGTGTGTAGGGTTGCCAACTTCCAGAAATGGAGAAACGGGACACATGCATGGTCCCCGCGCGCGCGCGAAGATTTTCGGGTTTCTGGCGGATTTAGTTACTTTTTTTCGGTTTTAGGGTTATGTTATTTAATTCTTTTGGGGGAGCCAGCCCCCTAGGGTTCGAGGGGTCAAACCCCCCAAAATGCATAGAAAACTATGCATACCTCTAACACAATACAAACACAATGATCTTACACCTGCATTAGGCTACTACATCACATTGTACATCAGCATGTTCAAATCGGATAGGTGGGCACGAGGGACATCTGGGCACCTCGAGGTACAATTGGCTATTTTGTCCAAAATGTTAAAAAAATAAATATTTGAAAAATGGTATTAAGTAATGCAAAGTATACATGATGTGAACATGCACGGTACATCATGATTATTAGACTTAATGTTATTCTCTCTCTCTCTCTCACACACACACACACACACACACACACACACACACACACACACACACACACACACACACACACACACACACACACACACACACACACACACAACACACACACACACACACACACACACACACACACACACACACACACACACAGACAGTCTCTCTCTCTCACACACACACACACACACACACACACACACACACACACACACACACACACACACACACACACACACACACACACACACACACACACACACACACACACACACACACACACACACACACAGAGAGAGAGAGCAGACCCGAGACAGATCACGGGCTTTACCCAACTGTGTTTTTCTTCCACTGTTTGTTGTAAGACACAAGTCTTTTCTTTTTAGAAGGGCCCAGAACCTCATCCTCTCTCTCTCCTCTTTCATTAGCACCTCCTCCACCGGCAGCGCTCATTTTCACACACGACTGAACCGGCTGACATCCCACACAAACAATGATGCCGAGCCCGCGGCCCACCAGAGAAAATCTCACACACACGTGCGAGCATTGTGCCTGCCCTGTCAGCCGAGCGGTCCTAGTGCCCTTCGGATACAGCACACAGGCACGCAGCCAGACCTTACATACGGTCTATGAGCCAGACACACTGCATTGCGCGCAAACAGAAACATATTTTTATTTTTTCCCTTTACACGGGAGTCCGGGACAAACAAAGACACGCCCCTTTTGGCTCAAATACGGGACGTCCCGCAACCCTGTGTGTGTGTGTGTGTGTGTGTGTGTGTGTGTGTGTGTGTGTGTGTGTGTGTGTGTGTATCTACACACTAGTTATACTGTTGAGTCAACCCTCGTATCAGGAAAGGTCATTCTGGGAAGATAAGATAAAGCTTTATTGTCTCCCTGAGGAGAAATTCGTCTTGGGCATCGAGATAATACACATAAAGCATTCAGGTCAATCAGTCATAGATACAGAACAGAGGTCACAGATCACATGGCACAGAAACAAACAGGTACAGAACTTTCCCTATTCCACTTTCCCTATTGTATTCTTACACAATCAATATATATGTATATATAAAAAACTTCTGCATCCCTTACAACCTCTATAAGCTGCTTAGCTATCTTTAGTGTGGTCGTATATGTATTTCTTACTCCTGCAACTAACTGGCACCATTATGTCTATTGCACTAATTTATTGCTCTATTTTTACGTCTTGACTTAGGCGTTTCATCGCCCAAACATACACTGCTGTTACTTAGAAATAAAACCTATGCGTCGTTGAATCTAATCGGCAATTTCTTTAATCAAATTCCACTTGAGAATCACCTTTAAAACATCGCAGTACAGCTGTGTGGGGCTGTTGCTTCCTGGTGATCCTCGGTTAGACTTGGAGGAAATGTCTTCTCACCTCATCGGAAGCCATCGTGGCGTCGCATGTTTTCCCAATCTCTCAGGAACGCCTGCTGGGAATGTAACGGCATCTATCCCGGTCACTTCCTAGTCTCTAATGATGAGCATGCACACGACAAATCGGAACATCTTGCACCAGGACATTGCACGTGTGTGTGTGGCGTGTAATTCTCCACTTAGTTCAGACTTGTGTCAGGAAGGAAGTCTTATGTAAAGTCTAGACCAGGGGGGTCAAACTCAATTTCATCACGGGCCACAATAGCATTATGGTTGCACTCAAAGGGCCGGTTGTAACTATATAAATATACATATATAAATGTATAATATATATAAAATAATGTATTTATATGACATTATTCCCTCTGAATTGGATTATTATTGGATAGGGTAATAACTTCCTAATTAACTACGTCTGAAAGCAGAAGTCCAGGGCAAATAATTGCAAGTGTCTTCAGTGCGCATGTCACAAAACGAGATGCATTGTGGGACATGTAGTTTATGGGCAACCTGCTTCTGTAAAGTGGCATCTAACCGTATAATAAACGTATTATAATCTTTGCAAGCTCTTGCGGGGCCTCATGAAATGAAGTCGTGGGCCGGATTTGGCCCCCGGGCCTTGAGTTTGACACCCCTGGTCTAGACTCTCTGTTGTGACTAATCTGTTCGTTATTCAGACATCACTTCGACCTGGGGAGGCGTGTGGTGCAGTGGTTGTGCGTACAGGTTCAAGCCCCACTGCAGTCAGTATGTCGTTGTGTCCCAGACGCTTCACCCCTGATTGCTCCGGTGGGGATCGCCCACAGCGTTGAGTGTGGAAGTCGCTTTGGATACAAGTGACGTGTAATGTAATGTATTATTGCCGTCATGTTTATTTAACGAGGCGCACATCGGCAAGGGAATAGAGTCGTCTGAATAGTTGATTAAGTAGCACATGTTTCATGAATCCAAATATTAATCCTCATGAATAAATAGTGGATTTGGAAGGGTGATGTTATACTGGGTTTACTTCAATATAAGTAGATGAGAGTGCTTGTTACAGATGGCGGTATATGAAATAATACGACCACTCCCAGCTCTCAAAGCGACACTTCCAGCACACATTTCATTAAACAATTATTGTTAATAGCGTCGCTGCACTGAATGGAAAACGATTATATTTACAAATGGTCTGTAATAGATAAATTGACTTCTGTCGCCCTTTGCTGTTCGTAATTGCAAAAGACTATTCCGACTAATTCTAATTATATAAACATTGCTGCTCAAATGGTTTGCTCTCATGATGACCATGACTTGATGAGTGATTGTTAACGGAGCGATTAGGGAGTTTAGACTTTAGTGAAACTCAATGAGGACGGAAGATAACATAGGCAGGACACAAGAATAATGCAGGACAGTTTGCATTAAAATACATGGCTAGCAATGACACAAATAAGCTGTGTGTGTGTGTGTGTGTGTGTGTGTGTGTGTGTGTGTGTGTGTGTGTGTGTGTGTGTGTGTGTGTGTGTGTTCTGAAACAACGGCAGGATGAAAGCATCCTCTAGGAAGGAGAGACGGAGAGACTAGGCAGGACAAACGGGACTTGTAAGTAGAGGAGATTACGCCGGTTGCTAAACTCTCCATGGGGAAAATGTTAAGCAGATCCAATGGATGAAGTAATTCAATTTGAGCCCCTGAATAATAGCATCGTTTGCCACGGAATTAGCATCCGCCACTATCAGTCAGCGCGGCGAAAGACTAACACGAGCTGCGCCCACCAAGGACACGAGCCTTCTGTGGAAATCAACTCGCTCATCAGGTTGACTTCACTGTAGTCGCAGCTGAATACACGTATTTATGCTGATTAAAAAAAAGAATTCATTTTCTACATCATGGGCATCTGAACGGTGTCTTTGATCTTCCCATATGTTTAAAAACCATAAGGTATTCATTCATTTTGGAATAAATCATTTTTTTAATACCAAGTCAGCAAAAGATGTTTGGCTCAAATCTCGTTATCATTTTTAATACTAAAGCTTTATTCATACAGCTCGTGTCGTGCAGCTCAAAGTACAAAATGGCGGCACAAGTAAAAAATAAACAACGATAAATTCCCCTCAGATTAAATGTTAAGGCCTTTACAGATACACACAATATCGTTATTTTTATATCCGTAGGTTTGGGTTTTGATGTCGCCCACACGGCCTCCTGATGTGATTTCTGCTAAATCGAAAACCCCTCTCCTCTGTCCCCTAATTGGTCCCTTTTCAGTGGCCGACATTTTACAAATTAGATGTTTGCAGGCGGTGTTCGAAAGAATTGATTTTGTTCCGGAGAGTTGACAGACGTCTGAACACAAGGCCATTATTAGTGTCACTTTCTCACAGAAACGTACTGCTGAGCATCGAAAGGCTGTTTTCCCACGCTCGCTTCTGAGTAAAACTAAATGTAAAAGAAAATAACATGCTGTCTGAGTTTCCGTCGCGCTCCGCACCGTATCATTTT
The DNA here is from genome assembly GCF_902827115.2 of Pseudochaenichthys georgianus. NCBI lineage: Eukaryota > Metazoa > Chordata > Actinopteri > Perciformes > Channichthyidae > Pseudochaenichthys > Pseudochaenichthys georgianus. Next base: position 12,110,250 of record NC_047504.1, on the reverse strand, counting down.
CTCCCCGGTTTGCCCAACATGCTACTCCCCGCAGGAACAAAAGACTTGTAAACTGGACCAATTTGGTTGCGGCTCAACGAAGATGGCAATTTGTTGCCTTTGTGCCACCTCGCAGCGATGTAGGGCACAACTTTCTGAGTTAACAAATGCGCATGGAAGCTGTCAGCGGGCTCTGGTTCATGTTCTTTATTTTCAAATGTTGTTTGTCTTGCAGTGTCGCGATGTGCTTTTTCCAAAACTTAACTTTCATCTATTATTGGTGGCTGTTGTCGTGGCAGCACTGCACAGCCAAGCTCATTTCAAAGAACAGGAATTGCTCCACTTGTCAGCGAGCAAAAATAAAACATGTTTGGGGAGAAAAATCCGTTGTGAGGAAAAGGGAGCGGAGCCAGAAGGCAAAGCTCTCTGTCTACCGGGCCGTTCCTACCCTCACCTACGGTCATGAAGGATGGGTCACGACCGAAAGAACGAGATCGCGGATACAAGCGGCCGAGATGGGTTTTCTCCGCAGGGTGGCTGGCGTCTCCTTTAGGGATAAGGTGAGAAGTTCGGTCATCAGGGAGGGACTCAGAGTTGAACCTCCTTCGCGTCGAAAGGAGCCAGTTGAGGTGGTTCGGGCACCTAGTTAGGATGCCACCTGGGCGCCTCCCTAGGGAGGTGTTCCAGGCACGTCCAGCTGGGAGGAGACCGAGGGGTAGACCTAGGACCAGGTGGAGGGATTATATCTCTTCTGGCCTGGGAGCGCCTTGGGACCCCCAGTCAGAGCTGGTTGATGAGGGGAAAGGAACGTTTGGGGCTCGCTGCTGGAACTGCTACCCCCGAGACCCGACCACGGATAAGCGGAGAAGATGGATGGATGGATGGGGAGAAAAATAGCTCCATATTCTCCGTCTGTAGTGCAGTCTGTGTCACCGATGCTTTCTGAAGCAAGGGCATCCGCTAAGGACAGAGTGTGTTGCAGTAGCGTGGGCAGAAATGTACTTTAGGGTGGGCCAGATTTTTCTTCTGCGCATCAGAAGCTAACAGCGATCCCCGCCGGTACCGGTGGCAGATTACTTTTAGAATACTTTCTTTTTCCATAACAGATGGGTATGTTTCGGTGAACACGTATTTTACTGTTTTAATGGCTTATCAAGAACTCAAACACAACATCTTGGTGTCATTCTGGACAGCTCCCTCATCAGCACCACACATACAACTATTTCATCGTCATCAGAAAATGACCGTATAGATCGCTGCTGGATGAGGGCGGTGGGGGCTCTTCTTGGAGTCTGGCTTTTTTTTTTTAAAACCAAAGTTCATTAGTGAACTTTGAGCCATCATTTATTTTGCAGGCTCTCTGCCTCTCTCACGTTATTACGGCGCGCGCCGGAACCAACAATCAGTTTACCGTAAATGAGTTTGAGGATAAAACACATACAACATTAATTAAACTCGATATTTGACACTTGAATTTCACTTTGAATTCTTGGATATTCTCAACGGCTGAATACATTTTATTATAATAATAATAATACAATTTTTTTTTTAAATCACACCGAAGCTTTCTAAGGGGGGACGGTGCTGCCTCGACGCTTGCTGTGAAATGACCGGGTCGTCCTTATCACTCGCCGAGGCTGGAGAAACGTCCAAACATCCCCCCAATCCGCTTAGGAGGAGGAGGAGGATCAGCACGTGTAAAGTGACTGGCACCGCCCGCTGTTTCTTCAGGACTCAGCAAAAGGCAGCTTACCAAAAACAACTGATGTTCAGAGGAGTTAATCATGACCAGTGGAGGTGAGAGGATTCACTCACTTTTAATCATCTTCTCTGCTACAGCTAAAGGTGACCTCTACGTGAAAGATGCTTACTGACAGAGATGCAGTACACACATCCTTTCCTCAAGTAGAAGTACACACATCCTTTCCTCAAGTAGAAGTACACACATCCTTTCCTCAAGTAGAAGTACACACATCCTTTCCTCAAGTAGAAGTACACACATCCTTTCCTCAAGTAAGTACAGATACTCGTGTTTAAAAATACTCTGGTGAAAGTAGAAGTACTGACTAAACTTCTTTACTCAAGTCAAAGTAAAGAACTTTGAAGTGTACTTCAGTAAAAAGTACCCATAGCTAGCAGCTGCTTTAAAGAGTACCTGACCTCCCTTTATATTAATAGAACAATAATGTCATTGTTAGCTAATGAATGTTTCCATGGTGACCAACGGCAACATGACAACGTTTCCATTGGTCCCTCTTCTTTAGAGAAGACCAGGAAGTGATGGATACACGGATCGTGTTCCAACCAATAGGCACGCAGTGACTCTAAAGAATAATGATCACTCACCAACACACATTCAGACTAAAGGAACCAGCTGTTTGGAGAATGAGAGAAGTAGAAAGTACAAGTATTTGAGTTCAACATGTGAGAAGTAGAAAGTACAGGTATTTGAGTTCAACATGTAAGAAGTAGAAAGTACAGGTATTTGAGTTAAACATGTAAGAAGTAGAAAGTACAGGTATTTGAGTTCAACATGTAAGAAGTAGAAAGTACAGGTATTTGAGTTCAACATGTGAGAAGTAGAAAGTACAGGTATTTGAGTTCAACATGTAAGAAGTAGAAAGTACAGGTATTTGAGTTCAACATGTAAGAAGTAGAAAGTACAGGTATTTGAGTTCAACATGTGAGAAGTAGAAAGTACAGGTATTTGTGTTCAACATGAGAGAATAGAAAGTACAGGTATTTGTGTTCAACATGTGAGAAGTAGAAAGTACAGGTATTTGTGTTCAACATGTAAGAAGTAGAAAGTACAGGTATTTGAGTTCAACATGAGAGAAGTAGAAAGTACAGGTATTTGAGTTCAAAGTGTGAGAAGTAGAAAGTACAGGTATTTGAGTTCAACATGTGAGAAGTAGAAAGTACAGGTACTTGTGTTCAACATGTAAGAAGTAGAAAGTACAGGTATTTGAGTTCAACGTGTAAGAAGTAGAAAGTACAGGTATTTGAGTTCAACGTGTGAGAAGTAGAAAGTACAGGTATTTGAGTTCAACGTGTAAGAAGTAGAAAGTACAGGTATTTGAGTTCAACGTGTGAGAAGTAGAAAGTACAGGTATTTGAGTTCAACATGTAAGAAGTAGAAAGTACAGGTATTTGAGTTCAACGTGTGAGAAGTAGAAAGTACAGGTATTTGAGTTCAACGTGTGAGAAGTAGAAAGTACAGGTATTTGAGTTCAACATGTAAGAAGTAGAAAGTACAGGTATTTGTGTTCAACATGTAAGAAGTAGAAAGTACAGGTATTTGAGTTCAACATGTAAGAAGTAGAAAGTACAGGTATTTGAGTTCAACGTGTAAGAAGTAGAAAGTACAGGTATTTGAGTTCAACGTGTGAGAAGTAGAAAGTACAGGTATTTGAGTTCAACATGTAAGAAGTAGAAAGTACAGGTATTTGTGTTCAACATGTAAGAAGTAGAAAGTACAGGTATTTGAGTTCAACATGTGAGAAGTAGAAAGTACAGGTATTTGAGTTCAACATGTGAGAAGTAGAAAGTACAGGTATTTGAGTTCAACATGTGAGAAGTAGAAAGTACAGGTATTTGTGTTCAACATGTAAGAAGTAGAAAGTACAGGTATTTGGGTTCAACATGTGAGAAGTAGAAAGTACAGGTATTTGTGTTCAACATGTGAGAAGTAGAAAGTACAGGTATTTGAGTTCAACATGAGAGAAGTAGAAAGTACAGGTATTTGAGTTCAAAGTGTGAGAAGTAGAAAGTACAGGTATTTGAGTTCAACATGTGAGAAGTAGAAAGTACAGGTATTTGAGTTCAACATGTAAGAAGTAGAAAGTACAGGTATTTGAGTTCAACATGTAAGAAGTAGAAAGTACAGGTATTTGAGTTCAACATGTAAGAAGTAGAAAGTACAGGTATTTGAGTTCAACATGTGAGAAGTAGAAAGTACAGGTATTTGAGTTCAACATGTAAGAAGTAGAAAGTACAGGTATTTGAGTTCAACATGAGAGAAGTAGAAAGTACAGGTATTTGAGTTCAAAGTGTGAGAAGTAGAAAGTACAGGTATTTGAGTTCAACATGTGAGAAGTAGAAAGTACAGGTACTTGTGTTCAACATGTAAGAAGTAGAAAGTACAGGTATTTGAGTTCAACGTGTAAGAAGTAGAAAGTACAGGTATTTGAGTTCAACATGTAAGAAGTAGAAAGTACAGGTATTTGAGTTCAACATGTGAGAAGTAGAAAGTACAGGTATTTGAGTTCAACATGTAAGAAGTAGAAAGTACAGGTATTTGAGTTCAACATGTGAGAAGTAGAAAGTACAGGTATTTGAGTTCAACATGTAAGAAGTAGAAAGTACAGGTATTTGAGTTCAACATGTGAGAAGTAGAAAGTACAGGTATTTGAGTTCAACATGTAAGAAGTAGAAAGTACAGGTATTTGAGTTCAACATGTGAGAAGTAGAAAGTACAGGTATTTGGGTTCAACATGTAAGAAGTAGAAAGTACAGGTATTTGTGTTCAACATGTAAGAAGTAGAAAGTACAGGTATTTGAGTTCAACATGTAAGAAGTAGAAAGTACAGGTATTTGAGTTCAACATGTGAGAAGTAGAAAGTACAGGTATTTGTGTTCAACATGTAAGAAGTAGAAAGTACAGGTATTTGGGTTCAACATGTAAGAAGTAGAAAGTACAGGTATTTGTGTTCAACATGTGAGAAGTAGAAAGTACAGGTATTTGAGTTCAACATGTAAGAAGTAGAAAGTACAGGTATTTGTGTTCAACATGTAAGAAGTAGAAAGTACAGGTATTTGTGTTCAACATGTAAGAAGTAGAAAGTACAGGTATTTGTGTTCAACATGTAAGAAGTAGAAAGTACAGGTATTTGAGTTCAACATGTAAGAAGTAGAAAGTACAGGTATTTGTGTTCAACATGTAAGAAGTAGAAAGTACAGGTATTTGAGTTCAACATGTGAGAAGTAGAAAGTACAGGTACTTGTGTTCAACGTGTAAGAAGTAGAAAGTACAGGTATTTGGGTTCAACATGTAAGAAGTAGAAAGTACAGGTATTTGAGTTCAACATGTGAGAAGTAGAAAGTACAGGTATTTGAGTTCAACATGTAAGAAGTAGAAAGTACAGGTATTTGGGTTCAACATGTAAGAAGTAGAAAGTACAGGTATTTGGGTTCAACATGTGAGAAGTAGAAATTACAGGTATTTGGGTTCAACATGTAAGAAGTAGAAAGTACAGGTATTTGAGTTCAACATGTGAGAAGTAGAAAGTACAGGTATTTGTGTTCAACATGTAAGAAGTAGAAAGTACAGGTATTTGGGTTCAACATGTGAGAAGTAGAAAGTACAGGTATTTGTGTTCAACATGTGAGAAGTAGAAAGTACAGGTATTTGAGTTCAACATGAGAGAAGTAGAAAGTACAGGTATTTGAGTTCAAAGTGTGAGAAGTAGAAAGTACAGGTATTTGAGTTCAACATGTGAGAAGTAGAAAGTACAGGTATTTGAGTTCAACATGTAAGAAGTAGAAAGTACAGGTATTTGAGTTCAACATGTAAGAAGTAGAAAGTACAGGTATTTGAGTTCAACATGTAAGAAGTAGAAAGTACAGGTATTTGAGTTCAACATGTGAGAAGTAGAAAGTACAGGTATTTGAGTTCAACATGTAAGAAGTAGAAAGTACAGGTATTTGAGTTCAACATGAGAGAAGTAGAAAGTACAGGTATTTGAGTTCAAAGTGTGAGAAGTAGAAAGTACAGGTATTTGAGTTCAACATGTGAGAAGTAGAAAGTACAGGTACTTGTGTTCAACATGTAAGAAGTAGAAAGTACAGGTATTTGAGTTCAACGTGTAAGAAGTAGAAAGTACAGGTATTTGAGTTCAACATGTAAGAAGTAGAAAGTACAGGTATTTGAGTTCAACATGTGAGAAGTAGAAAGTACAGGTATTTGAGTTCAACATGTAAGAAGTAGAAAGTACAGGTATTTGAGTTCAACATGTGAGAAGTAGAAAGTACAGGTATTTGAGTTCAACATGTAAGAAGTAGAAAGTACAGGTATTTGAGTTCAACATGTGAGAAGTAGAAAGTACAGGTATTTGAGTTCAACATGTAAGAAGTAGAAAGTACAGGTATTTGAGTTCAACATGTGAGAAGTAGAAAGTACAGGTATTTGGGTTCAACATGTAAGAAGTAGAAAGTACAGGTATTTGTGTTCAACATGTAAGAAGTAGAAAGTACAGGTATTTGAGTTCAACATGTAAGAAGTAGAAAGTACAGGTATTTGAGTTCAACATGTGAGAAGTAGAAAGTACAGGTATTTGTGTTCAACATGTAAGAAGTAGAAAGTACAGGTATTTGGGTTCAACATGTAAGAAGTAGAAAGTACAGGTATTTGTGTTCAACATGTGAGAAGTAGAAAGTACAGGTATTTGAGTTCAACATGTAAGAAGTAGAAAGTACAGGTATTTGTGTTCAACATGTAAGAAGTAGAAAGTACAGGTATTTGTGTTCAACATGTAAGAAGTAGAAAGTACAGGTATTTGTGTTCAACATGTAAGAAGTAGAAAGTACAGGTATTTGAGTTCAACATGTAAGAAGTAGAAAGTACAGGTATTTGTGTTCAACATGTAAGAAGTAGAAAGTACAGGTATTTGAGTTCAACATGTGAGAAGTAGAAAGTACAGGTACTTGTGTTCAACATGTAAGAAGTAGAAAGTACAGGTATTTGAGTTCAACATGTAAGAAGTAGAAAGTACAGGTATTTGAGTTCAACATGTGAGAAGTAGAAAGTACAGGTATTTGAGTTCAACATGTAAGAAGTAGAAAGTACAGGTATTTGGGTTCAACATGTAAGAAGTAGAAAGTACAGGTATTTGGGTTCAACATGTGAGAAGTAGAAAGTACAGGTATTTGGGTTCAACATGTAAGAAGTAGAAAGTACAGGTATTTGGGTTCAACATGTAAGAAGTAGAAAGTACAGGTATTTGGTTCAACATGTAAGAAGTAGAAAGTACAGGTATTTGGGTTCAACATGTAAGAAGTAGAAAGTACAGGTATTTGAGTTCAACATGTAAGAAGTAGAAAGTACAGGTATTTGAGTTCAACATGTGAGAAGTAGAAAGTACAGGTATTTGAGTTCAACATGTAAGAAGTAGAAAGTACAGGTATTTGAGTTCAACATGTAAGAAGTAGAAAGTACAGGTATTTGTGTTCAACATGTAAGAAGTAGAAAGTACAGGTATTTGAGTTCAACATGTAAGAAGTAGAAAGTACAGGTATTTGAGTTCAACATGTGAGAAGTAGAAAGTACAGGTATTTGTGTTCAACATGTAAGAAGTAGAAAGTACAGGTATTTGGGTTCAACATGTAAGAAGTAGAAAGTACAGGTATTTGTGTTCAACATGTGAGAAGTAGAAAGTACAGGTATTTGTGTTCAACATGTAAGAAGTAGAAAGTACAGGTATTTGAGTTCAACATGTAAGAAGTAGAAAGTACAGGTATTTGTGTTCAACATGTAAGAAGTAGAAAGTACAGGTATTTGAGTTCAACATGTGAGAAGTAGAAAGTACAGGTATTTGTGTTCAACGTGTAAGAAGTAGAAAGTACAGGTATTTGAGTTCAACGTGTAAGAAGTAGAAAGTACAGGTATTTGTGTTCAACATGTAAGAAGTAGAAAGTACAGGTATTTGGGTTCAACATGTAAGAAGTAGAAAGTACAGGTACTTGTGTTCAACATGTAAGAAGTAGAAAGTACAGGTATTTGGGTTCAACATGTAAGAAGTAGAAAGTACAGGTATTTGGGTTCAACATGTAAGAAGTAGAAAGTACAGGTATTTGAGTTCAACATGTAAGAAGTAGAAAGTACAGGTATTTGGGTTCAACATGTAAGAAGTAGAAAGTACAGGTATTTGAGTTCAACATGTAAGAAGTAGAAAGTACAGGTATTTGAGTTCAACATGTGAGAAGTAGAAAGTACAGGTATTTGAGTTCAACATGTGAGAAGTAGAAAGTACAGGTACTTGTGTTCAACATGTAAGAAGTAGAAAGTACAGGTATTTGAGTTCAACATGTGAGAAGTAGAAAGTACAGGTACTTGTGTTCAACATGTAAGAAGTAGAAAGTACAGGTATTTGGGTTCAACATGTAAGAAGTAGAAAGTACAGGTATTTGGGTTCAACATGTAAGAAGTAGAAAGTACAGGTATTTGAGTTCAACATGTAAGAAGTAGAAAGTACAGGTACATGTGAGAAGTAGAGGTATTGTACTCCGTCTGAATACCGCTCGTCAGATGCATAAACACCTATTTGCTGCTTGCTGTTTTCACTCAACCTGCCAATCAGAAATCTCGCTGCCTCACATTTCATCGTTGCCTTTGTCTTGCGGAGAATCGTATCATCCGTGGCTAAATAAGAAAGCGCAGCCTTCGGGTGAGATGCTTGCCAAGTTTCTCCTGGAAAGTGATCAGAGCCTTTCTTTCATCCAGAGATGCCTTTTTAACAGCAGACGAGTGCAGACGATATGCGTTTAGCTTTGTATCTATATCGGTGCTTTCATTATGCCATTTGTTCTCCTGAGTCAACAAGTAGCTGAAGCAGTTCTTTCATCTGCATTGTGAGACATGTGGAGTACACTCACCATCTGTTGGATATTCCACCTTTGTTGTGTTGGTCAGATACTCAATGGATTGTGTTCGTAGGGCTTTTTTCCCGTTACGTTTATTGACCAATATTGTTGGTCAATTTATTGAACATTATTAGCTTTGTTCGTTGTCCTCGCGTCCAGGAGAGAGGCTTGGAATAAAGAGACCAATGGAGTCTGGCATAAGGTTCAAATGGGTACTTTAATGGCGCGGTAATGTAACAGAGATGTTCTGAGAAAACAGCTGTGTCCGCGGGTCTGCAGCGGAGGTCGTTGGCTCCTCCTCACGTGCCGGTTGGCGTAGCAGGGGGACCGCCCACCTCCGTCTTCAATGTCCGTTTTTGCGCATAACAGAGGATTCAGACATTGTGCATTCAATACATAACTAAACACGCCTTTTCTCCTCATACTCTCTTCCATGACTTTTTATTTAATGCATTTTAAAGGCCGCAATCGTTGTTTACTCAAAAACGGAAGTCAAGCTCACTCGTGATATTTCGGAGATTTTCAAAATAAACTGTAGCCTCAGTCGAATGCTAACCGTAAATATTTTCACAATAAAACAGTTTTAAGTTTACTGTATGTTTAAACCAAAATACATCATTATTGATTTTAATGTATTGAACATGTCAGAAACTAAACATACAACAATAATAATATATATATTCTTTTTTTTCTCACTCAAAATAATAATTATAACAAAGTACAAAAATAAATAATAATAATTCTCAAACAGTCTGTCATGTTCAACAATATATATATAATTCACAGTAAGCCGGGTCGAGCTGAACAACAAGAAAATAACTGAAGTGTTCAAACTCTCTGGCAGAATAGTTGTTGTATTCTTCGACGGCCGTACATTTTGTCTCCCTCTTGAATATCAAAAGGAGTTGCTTTCGTATCACCATCACAAGTTAATCCTCATCTAGTATGTTTTTGTATCGCAAACCTCAGTATGAAATGTTCCTGCAACTTGCTTTAAAAGAAACTTTCATATAAAGCTTACATCACTTGATGAATTTCAGGGTCGAATTCAGGTGACAATTAAATTAAAAACAGAGCAGAAAATGCGTCTCCAAGAACCTGGGTCACGGCATCTGAAGACAGACCTTTTATCATCTCCCTTTCTTCACGGGGATCAGGTGAGAGGTTACTGTTTCGCAGCACTAACTACGTGTTTTTAACTTCTAATTACCAAGCAGTCAAAAGCATCGACCGTGCACTTAAAGAAAAAACATCTCCGAGTGATACGATCCAACCTCCCACTGCGAGAAGCACTCTGGAGAGATTATAGGACTCAATGCTTGAATTCAGAAAAGTGTTATTTCATTAATATTTCAGCCGTATTCCCGTGGCTCGGGTCTCTGAATTATTCACACGGTGTTCGTCGGTGTGGGTGAGACCGCACTGCTTAAAGAGCCCGGGAATTAAGAGGGAGACTCGAGCTCTGGCTTCAGTCCTTTGCTGACACATTAACCGATTAAACGTGTGTTTCATTTACGGTTTACAAGATGCCGCTCGAATCGGAAAGCGTCCGCCAGGTACATTATCATCTGGCCTTGTTGTTTGCACCATAAAAAAGGGGGTTTATTTGATGCTTGCAAAAGTTTTAATGTAATTGAATTATTTCCACGCACAGATAATTAAACCTTTTTATGGAGCTGTACTCTTCAGACTCAGCGAGTTCTTCCAACGCTTAATCTGGCCAACAGACGCATACATCGTGCTGGGACTGTGTCATGGGTTTGGACAACATTTCGAGTATCAAGCATCGGCGTCTGAACAACATAGGTCCAGCCTTAAGTATTTGAACACCTGATTGCTGTCACATTTGGTACAGATGATCCATAAGAATGCCATGTGGAGAATTTGAATGTCCTCAGATAATAAAATCTAACGCCATCATTAGGGCCAACATGTCCGACACTTATTGACTACATAGTTGCAGCAGCCGCACCTGTACTTGTTAGATGTTGATTAGCTCACATGCTAGTATGCTAACGTGCCATTTTGTATTTTGATCAATTTATTTTTTTATTTATCCTTTATTTATCCAGGAATGTCCCCTTGAGATACAAGATCTCTTCTTCCAGGGAGTCCTGACCAACACGGCACACAACAAGTTTCAACATAAAACAAGGGCATTAAACAAAAAAACATACAATTCAAATATAAATCCAGAAGGCCATTTGTGCCGTGGCAAGAAGCATAATCCCATCAGCAATAGCATCAGGTACACAGCTACATGTTTCATGAAGGGCTAATCGTAGCAGACCTTTAAAAGCATGTACAGTAGGAAGTGCCTCGAGACAAAGTTTACTTGCAGCGTATTCCATAGAAAGGGAGCATCGTGGGAGAATGCAGCTTTACCAAGCTCTGACTGCATCAAAGGGACATTTAAAGGCATCCCATTGGCTGCTCGTCTGGTATTAAAAAAGCACGTATAAAAGGACAGAAGTCTGGAGATATATAAGGGCAGCTTACCTAGCAATGACTTAAGGACACAAATCAACATGTGTGACTGTCTTCTTTGGTGCAGAGAGGACCGTCCTGAGGACTGATGCAGAGTGCAGTGGTGGGGGCGAGAGCCTGCACCCGTTACAAAGCGTATAGCAGTGTGGTACGCAGAGTCCAGCTTTTAAGCAGGGAGGAAGAAGCATGCTCACATCGCCATCGTCTAATACAGACAGAAAGGAACTCTGCACAATTCTCTTCCTGGCTTCAGACGGGAAACTTGATAACCCATTTTATAACTGTGTGTCTGTTCTTACTTTTAACAAAACTTTATCAACACAAGCTTAAAGTCTTCATCCGGATGAATCCTTCTCGCAGAATAGTGGATTGTAACGGCCAGTGTTCGCTGTGACCTGGGGCGCATGACGCCCTAATTATAAGTAGTTTCCGCTCAGCACAAACAAGCGCTGTTGTTCCAACCAACAGTAGGAGAGTCAACAGTCGTTATGTCGCCATGGTAACCGGGGGAATTGGACAGATATATGAGAAACACTGACGGTGTTCAAATACATTTTCACCAGCAGTTTTGACCGATGTGTGCCGGTAGCACAGAGGAGTGTGCAGCAAGGACACGAAAGCAAAGCTGCTGAAATGAAGACTGAGCATCCTTGACTGACTTGGAAAAGTTTGAATTTGTTTACATCCTTCATTGCTTTGAAATGAAAAGATAAGTGGCTTCATATCAGGTGTTTTTATTCCAAAATGCGACTCTAACATTCAATAATGAAGAGACGGAACAAATGGCAGACTAACTCTGAATCAAAATATCTGCTCATCTCCCTGAAGCGATGGCAGCGAGAGGAAGCCCGTGCTCAGCAGAACGAATGTGGTGTTTTTCTAATCTTAGCCTGGATTTGCAAACACAAGCCCGGAGCCAAGAAATCATCAAAAGGTACAAATAAAACTGCTCTCCTGTGCGTCGGAGGGAAGAGCCCGCGTGTCGTAGATACGGCGAGCACGCCTGAGGAGTTTCTACGAGGACGAGTGCACACATGTTCTGGTGAGAATGAAATCGAGGAGAGGTTTACTTAAAGGGGACCTATCGTGCGAAATGCACTTTGTGATGTTTTTATACACAAACATGTGTTTTCACGCAGCGTCCTCCGTATCCACATCTTTTAGAAACGGGTGTACAACGAGCGGATACAGATTTCCATCCGCTGTGACGTATCCATCCGCTGTGACGTATCCATCCGCTGTGACGTATCCATCCGCTGTGACGTATCCATCCGCTGTGACGTATCCATCCGCTGTGACGCGTCCATCCGCTGTGACGTATCCATCCGCTGTGACGCGTCCATCCGCTGTGACGTGTCCATCCGCTGTGACGCGTCCATCCGCTGTGACGCGTCCATCCGCTGTGACGTGTCCATCCGCTGTGACGTGTCCATCCGCTGTGACGTGTCCATCCGCTGTGACGCGTCCATCCGCTGTGACGCGTCCATCCGCTGTGACGCGTCCATCCGCTGTGACGTGTCCATCCGCTGTGACGCGTCCATCCGCTGTGACGTGTCCATCCGCTGTGACGTATCCATCCGCTGTGACGTGTCCATCCGCTGTGACGTATCCATCCGCTGTGACGTATCCATCCGCTGTGACGCGTCCATCCGCTGTGACGTGTCCATCCGCTGTGACGCGTCCATCCGCTGTGACGTGTCCATCCGCTGTGACGTGTCCATCCGCTGTGACGTATCCATCCGCTGTGACGTGTCCATCCGCTGTGACGTGTCCATCCGCTGTGACGGGATGGCGTTTTATCACAGCAGAATTTAACTTTATCTCCGGTAGAATTCTGATCAGGCATTAGCTCCGCCTCCTCCATATGATAAAGTAGAAGATGTGTTTTCAAGGATGAGGTTTCTTAAAGTTCGTCAATAACGTTAAATCATTCATGAAGTGACAAATCAAGCTTTCAGGGCCTTTTAGTCGCTGCTTTTAATGTTAATTGTCACGAACGAGCTGAGAACCAAAATGCATTATGATTGTACTTGTGATTGTCATGACAACCTGAGCAGCCCATGTACTGATTCCATCCGATAGCTGCTATGATACGAAACAAAACGTCTGCCTCTCTCCACAAAGATCAATGACAGAAGCCTGGTTAGTGCTGCCTGACTTTATAAAGTGTGTGGTTGCGTTCTCGTCTCTTTGCTCGGCACTACTTCTTGTTACAACTTGTATTTGCCGTACTCGCCTTTAACTGTTAGCTCAGGTTAATCTCGCGCCCCTCCGACGTAAGCGTGACGAATGCAGTGCTTGCTTTCTAGACGGACAACTTTTTGGTGCTCGACACAAACCGGATACCGGAGCTTAGAGGCGGCTCCGCTGCGGTGTGAACAGGAAAAACCGGTGCTTTTCAAGCTCCGGCCCTGGAACCGCGTTGGTGTGAAAGGGGTACTGAGAAATGCTAATGCAGAAAATAGGTGAGTGTGACTTTAATATTTGCTTCTTGTTGCGATGATATTTACTAATGAGGACATTTCCCATTGTCTGTAATATCGTGGCCTCGTTTTGGGGTACATCATCTTAAAAGGGCTTTTTATTTAGGTTTTATGTCCAAAATGAATCCGGCAAACGGCTGATCGACCATGCTGTCTGCAGGGGAACAGTTCTGCGGCACGATATGAAGAAAAGCGTGCCTTTGTACTTTAACTAAACAGAAGTCAGCTGTGATATTCCACCCTGTGTGACACCGGGACATCCCCTTTACATGAAAGCATCTATCATTTAAAAACTCCCAATCGTTAGACTTCACAACAGTTCCTGCGTCTATGAATAGCGTCGCTTGGCAACCCTGGAAGTCTCCTTTCTCTGTGACATTTATAAAAGTTTTATGGCGGTAATATAAAACACGACATGTCCCGCTCTCATGAATCATTTGCGTCATGGATCATTGCTTCAGAGCGCTGACGCCAGCTTCCATTCGTGGCTCACACACACATCGGCGATAAGGTGATGAAGTGTGCAGAGTTATTTTCTAAATGAATCATTATAACTGTTAAAAATAACGATTGTGTGTGGGACATTTATAAAGCAAGTTGCGGGGGCTAATTGAGAACGGAAAAGATAATTGTAGTCTCTTTGTGAGGACGATTTATTTCACTGGAAAAGAGATTTGTGGCGATGCAGTTTAAAAATGAACGTCTTTTCAGATTTAGCTTTTTAAAAAGGAAGCGGCATATAATAAACCACGTTCCTTGCTGGTTACATGGTTTATTGGGTGCAATAAATAAACATTTGAATCTTATAATATAAATGATAGCAATATAGTAAAATATAGATCAAATCAAATCAAGTTTTATTTATAAAAAACATTTATAAACGATGTTTGGTGGAGCCAAAGTGCTGTACACCCTCTGTCCTCAGACCCTCTGTCCTCAGACCCTCTGTCCTTAGACCCTCTGTCCTTAGACCCTCTGTCCTCAGACCCTCTGTCCTCAGACCCTCTGTCCTTAGACCCTCTGTCCTTAGACCCTCTGTCCTCAGACCCTCTGTCCTCAGACCCTCTGTCCTCAGACCCTCTGTCCTCAGACCCTCTGTCCTCTGACCCTCTGTCCTTAGACCCTCTGTCCTTAGACCCTCTGTCCTCAGACCCTCTGTCCTCAGATCCTCTGTCCTCAGACCCTCTGTCCTCAGACCCTCGGTCCTTAGACCCTCTGTCCTTAGACCCTCTGTCCTCAGACCCTCTGTCCTTAGACCCTCTATCCTTAGACCCTCTGTCCTCAGACCCTCTGTCCTCAGACCCTCTATCCTCAGACCCTCTGTCCTCAGACCCTCTGTCCTCAGACCCTCTGTCCTTAGACCCTCTGTCCTCAGACCCTCTGTCCTCAGACCCTCTATCCTCAGACCCTCTGTCCTCAGACCCTCTGTCCTCAGACCCTCTGTCCTTAGACCCTCTGTCCTCAGACCCTCTGTCCTCAGACCCTCTGTCCTCAGACCCTCACATCGTACAAGGAAACACTTCCAGAGAAACCCACAGTTTAAAGGGAACATGGGAGAAACCTCAGGGAGAGCAGCAGAGGAGGGATCCCTCTCCCAGGACGGACAGACTGCAATAGATGCCGTGTGTGAATCCAAGAGATAATACAGTTTACAGCATAGAGACCGAATGTTAGGAAATGCATGTGTCTGTAATGAGAAGATGAATCCACGAGGATGTCAGCTACAGTCCTGAGGAAGCCATCAGGGAAGCAGCATGACGAGACCCAGGGCAGGACCGCAGAGACAGGTTCAGCCACGACCCGAAGTCCACGACTTAGTCCAGAACTCAGGATAGAGGATCCAGAACTCAGGATAGAGGATCCAGGACACAGGACTACAGCAAGAGGATCAGCCTCGCCTCCGGGTCCCGGCGTAGAGATAGATACAAGACAAGAACAAAGATGTGGTTCATCGGAACAAGAGAATACACAGACAGACAGACGGAAGAACAAGCACTCCCTTAGGATAATAATATATTTTATTTATAAGCGCACTTTTCATTTGCGTAAACAAAACTCAAAGTGCTACAAAATTAAAGATTAAAAAGGGTGAAACAAAACAACAAAAACAATAAAAAACAATTAAAACAACAGAAAGCTGAGACCTTCATGCCCGCATGGCATGATGTGGGGCATTTAAAAATCTAGTTAAAGGCTATTCTAAAAAGATGCGTTTTGAAAGCCTCCACAGTCTGTGGTGTCCTCAGCTGGCTTGGGAGGGATAGGTTGAGGGCAAAGGGTAGCAAGTGAGAGAGTGAGAAACAGAGGTGGAGAGGCGCACTCAGGGAACAAGGTCCCCACTGGAGCCTTAGTAGGAAGTGGATGAGAGATAGGGAGGGACGCTGTGTCTACGAGTCGCAGCACCCCCGGCCTGCCGAAGCCACTCTGCAAACCGTTCCCTCGAATGAAACCTTTGAGAGAAAGACTGGGTCATTTTGAGATTTTTTATTAGCGGCATTTGTGATTGCTCTGCATACTGTATACTTCTGGTCGTTTAGCATCGATATTTGGCTGTTTTACAGTTGCTTAGTGGTTGTTTTGTCTCTATTTTGTCTCTATCTCTATAGGTGAGAAGTTCGGTCATCAGGGAGGGACTCGGAGTTGAGCTCCTCCTTCGCGTCGAAAGGAGCCAGTTGAGGTGGTTCGGGCACCTAGTTAGGATGCCACCTGGGTGCCTCTCTAGGGAGGTGTTCCAGGCACGTCCAGCTGGGAGGAGACCAAGGGGTAGACCTAGGACCAGGTGGAGGGACTATATCTCTTCTCTGGCCTGGGAGCGCCTTGGGACCCCCCAGTCAGAGCTGGTTGATGAGGGGAAAGGAACGTTTGGGGCTCTCTGCTGGAACTGCTACCCCGCGACCCGACCCCGGAGAAGCGGGAGAAGATGGATTGATTTTGACTTTTCTTTTTATCATTCAGACGCACATTCTGCATTTGATCAGATGTGACAATCTGATGACACTGTCAGTCAAAGTGAGCGATGAATGAAATTACAGTCTCTAGTTTTTCATATGCTTGAGCGATGAATGAAAGGAAATTACCCCCAACCTGTCATTAGACTCTGAAGATAACACTCTATGTCGTGTGTAGCTTTGAAAAGGACGGACATTAGTGGCTATATGGCGCCGTAAATGCCAGCCAACAATCACTGTCAGATGTGAAAAGAAGAGGAAAAAGACTGAACTTTATCCTTTCGGTTCTGCCTGATCTGTATCAGAGCCGGTGTGGGAAACGTTTAAGAGGAAACTACGAGATTCCATTTAGATTGTCGAACCTCCAAAACTGCATCCACAATGCCTTTAATGCAAGAAGCGAACGGAGGGTACTTTACAATGATCCGTCCATTTGAGTGGTTTTTATCACGGTACGCAGTTAAAATAGGAAAAGGAAAGGGAGTGCATGATACCGAGTCTGAGGAGACGAACGACAATTACACTGTTTGGCAAAGTTCAGAAATGTCTGTGTAATATCGGAGTAATCCCCTCGTCCCCAAGGAAATTAAATGTTCTTATTATGAATGGCACAGAACAAGGTGGGAAACAAACCACACATACACAACGAAGTGTGGATGCAAAGGGATAAGATCTGTACGCTCTGAACTCGATATGTCCCAGGGAAACTCCTGAAATTCGGCACAAACGTCCACTTGGGTTGCCAGAAACTGACCATGATCAAAATCGATTATTCGGCAGCCCTGGCGAATAATAATCGATTATTCGACCGACCGACCGACCCCCCCCCCCCGCCCCCCCCATTATTACTATGCTAGTAATAATACTATTACTAGCATATATTTATATATATTTTTGGTTGAAACTAAGCCAGAAAAAATAAATAAAAAAGAAAATAATAATATATATAAATAAAATCAATTTTTAAAAATAATATTCGATTATGGAGACTGTAGCGAATATTCGAATAATCGCTGGCATCCCTAACGTCTACTTGGACACTTTCTAGACTTTGGTCAAAGATCACGAAACAAGTAACTCAAGAACACTAAATATTCACACAATGGCATCTTGACTGGTTGGCGGACGTATATTTAACATTTACCTGACGAGTAATACATCAGGAAATGGTGATTCAACCCTTGTTTTTGAGTATCAGAGGAAACATTCAGGACGATGAACATCTGCACCACATATCATGGCAATCCGTGTTTTCGATAAACTATGTTGAAACCAGTTTCTCCCAGTGT
This sequence comes from Pseudochaenichthys georgianus, assembly GCF_902827115.2. NCBI lineage: Eukaryota > Metazoa > Chordata > Actinopteri > Perciformes > Channichthyidae > Pseudochaenichthys > Pseudochaenichthys georgianus. The sequence goes on along the minus strand of NC_047504.1, from coordinate 12,092,427 downwards.
TGCCCTCAGCTCTTTTAAACAGTTGCAGATCTTCTGTGTTGACATGACTACTGTTTTGATGCTGTAAGATTCAACCTTTTAACCGTAGCCTCGGGCTTCTGCATGAACTCATATACGCTCGGCTGCAACGTCCCTGAGCCAAACGATGAGAGCTGACTGTGACCTCTGACCTTTCTGTGGAGGCAGGCAAACATGAAAATATATTTCTCTTCAAGTATCAGTTGAAAAAGCAGACCGTATTGGGCTCGAGGTTTTCTAAGAGCTGAGACCTCTCCCTCCATACTTTCATTTAGGTACAGATATGATGTATTCCTATAGTGTTGGACTGTACACCTACACCTATCTTATACATGTTGTTATTGTGGTTTAAAGGCTCGGTTTCTGGGCAACAGATTAGCGATAACAACCGGGGTCGGAGAAGGAGACGTTATGTGCTCGTTAGCATGCATTTAAAAGATTACCTGAGGCCATTTTCATTTCTGCTCTCTTGTTTTATTGTTTAAAAATGAACCCTAGGAAATCATCATTATTATTATACGTTAAAAAATAAATTGGATAACATTTCGGCTCACCTTAAGGCCTCCATGTGTACCATGTTTATTGACAGAATGCCCAACATGAATATTTAAATAAATGAGCAGCAGGAAGAAAAGGCAATTTCATTATAATTTTTCATTACCTTTTTTTTTTAGAAAGTGTGTGTACCAAGTGATAAGCCAAATAACACGGTCATAACTTCCAAGTCCCATTACAAAATAAATGAGATTTTGACAGACCTGTGGGAAAGAAAACATGGAATTATGGGTAATAATTGCCCACAGTAAGACTTGCAAAACAAACCAAGCGGGAACATGTTCTTGAAAAAGTCTCGGCAAGCTGATTCTTCACAACTCTTACGGTGCAACATCTCCCGCCCTGGACACACAAGCACGCGGTTTGATTGGCTAGCGCTTGTACTGGCATATGATTTGATTGGCTGGCGCTTCCGTCGACGCTTGAGAAGTTGAACTTTTCTCTCTCTAGAATAGATTTCTAAATACTGCTGCTGGTTTATAAAGCACTGAATGGTTCAGGCCCAAAATACATGTCTGACCTCCTGCTAAGAGGAACCATCCAGATCTCTCAGGTCTTCAGGGACCGGTCAGCTTCCTGTCCCCAGAGCCAGATCTCTCAGGTCTTCAGGGACTGGTCAGCTTCCTGTCCCCAGAGCCAGATCTCTCAGGTCTTCAGGGACCGGTCAGCTTCCTGTCCCCAGAGTCAGAACTAAACATGGAGAAGCAGCGTTCAGTTATTATGCTCCAAATATCTGGAACCAGCTCCCAGAAACCTGCAGGTCCGCTGCAACTCTGACTACTTTCAAATCCAGCAAGAAGACTTTTCTTTTTGTCGCTGCTTTTAATTGAACTATTCATATCTTAAACTGCACTTTAACTTTTATCCATGTACTTTTTCTTTTTCTTTTTCTGTTTATTTTATTAGCTTTTCTTTTTAATGCTTAATGTCTTTCGTTTTTTGTAAAGCACTTTGAATTGCCTTGCGTTGAAAAGTGCTATATAAATAAACTTGCCTTGCCTTACTTTCGAAGCGACGGAACCACAATGCAGTTCGGCAAAGCGTGACGTCACCCCAAAGTGAATGGGAAGCGTCTCCGTTGAAGCAACACAACGCTGCCGTGTGGACGGGCCGTTAGCGGCTCGACATCCCGAGGTTTAAGCCCAAAGGAGACTTTGAATAAGATCTGGATTTAATTCGTCATGCTTTAATTAGGAGGAGCTGCTTCTACTGTGTACAGACTAAATGAGTTGAAGTGTCGAAAAACAGGCAGAAATTATTTCAAATAATGAATAGAAATGTATGTTATGGCAGTAACGGTATTACAGCTTAATACAGTAGGTAATCCTAATTAAATGTAACGGCTGTATCCTGGGAAATGGTGCTGTGTGGTCAAATGTATTAACATTGCTAACTGATTAGGTCCTGGGAGGGACCTTTGAATGTGTGTGATCAGTGTTGGGCTAGTTACTTTTAAAAAGTAACTAGTAACAAGTTACTTTACTTTAAAAATAATAACTATACAAATACAAGTTTGTGTGTTGTTCTGTGGCACCGTAAGAGAAAAGACAACTCCCCACATGGAGCTACATTAGCTAGGTGCTTCAGGAGATTAGCATGGCTGCTTTCTGTCTGCTCACAGTTTACATTTAACCGTAACATCCCCACACATTGAAAATAGTGGTTATATCTCCACGTTGTAAATGCGCTGCTGCTCTCGCTGATACTTGCATCTGCCATTTTGTGTGTGTGTGTGTGTGTGTGTGTGTGTGTGTGTGTGTGTGTGTGTGTGTGTGTGTGTGTGTGTGTGCTGGTGGTCGGCGTTGCCGTGTGGGTGTGTGTGTTAGCATCATGGTTAGCATGTGTTTGTGTGTCCGTGTATTTTCCCCATAAGGCAAGACCCGCCCAACTCTGTCTCTGATTGGCTTACCCTGAAACGTCAACCCGCGTTAACCAATCATCACTCCTCTCTGGTCACGTTCTCTTCTCCATGGTGCTGTGAGAGGACATCGCTGTGTTCGCCTGGGAGCTACATCCGCGGGGAGATTCGGTTCAGTTCCATCACACGATGTAACTACGGCAACGCACCCATTTAAATCACAGTAACTATAACGGCGTCACTGAATGGGAATAGGTAACCAGTAACGGTATTAGTTACCGCAAAAGGTGGTTGCGTTACAGTAACAGTAATGTCTTTGCAAGGGGGTTTTATGACACGACAGGAAGAGAGGATGGGGCGGAAGGAATTTAGGAGTTATCTGTGTATCCCATTGTTCTTTGAGGGGTGTGAGTTTGAGCAGACAGTGTCATGGGGCGAACACCTGGCCTCACATGATGTTGTCATGTGGGTTGTCTTTGAATGTTTCCCATAAGAGTAGCTGTAACAGAACAGAACCACACTCTCTGGTGGAGGTGTGTTTCTATTTGCCTAACTCCTCTTTTACTCTAAGACCGCAGCTGATTTTAAGTTGCTACGACTTTGCTAAAAAAGTATTTAGTGTATCTCAAATCTCAATGACTTTAAGAATATGAAGTTACATGTATATGATAAATATAAATACAGCCTGGTTTATTAATACAATTGGTAGGCTTTTATTTATTTTGCCAATTTTAACATTTATTGTACACAAATGTAACGTTTTGTGTGCTTTTCTGCAAATAACTCAACTTTGACATTTAAAGATAAGATTATATATTTGATGATGGCAATAATGTATAGAGACAAAGGTAGGCAAAAACGTTAATAAATACTAAACTTGCACAAATAAACATCTCAAGTATCAAATCTCAAAACAGACTTAATGTATTAAAATAAGCAGATTTAAATGCAATTCGCCCAGATTTAATTCCTGATTATTCTCCATGTAGATTCTGCGTGTTGGCCGCACTCCTCAGATGTGTGTTTTGGCTCCGGGGTGGATCTCTGGCAAGGACATTTGGGTTTGGCTCGGAAAGGTTTTTGGGCAACTCTCGCGAACCAGCTGGCCACAAACAGCACTTGGAGTGGACTTCGCAGGATCTTACATCTTCATTTGCTTGTGGCACAACAAACAAATCTGCAGCGATTAACCTCGGGAAGTATTGGAAATGAGATGTGTCTCTCGTGGGACCGAACAAAGTCTCAAACTCGTAACTCTGCTGGAGGATTTTAGTGTTTTGAGCTGCTTGGAAACACAGAGGCTGTCTTTGGTTGCTTTATTTTCTATAGTCGTAGATTTAACCTTATTATCACATTATGGGGCTTTCAAAATACACCTGTGCCTGCTTTCGAGCACCTACTTTTCACCTGTTTAAATGTTTTTATCCCACTTTTTCCAATTTAAATGTATTTTCATCCCACTTTTTCCTATTTAAATGTCTTTTTATCCCACTTTTTCCTATTTAAATGTCTTTTTATCCCACTTTTTCCTATTTAAATGTCTTTTTATCCCACTTTTTCCAATTTAAATGTGTTTCCATCCCACTTTTTTCAATTAAAATGTCTTTTTATCCCACTTTTTCCTGTTTAAATGTCTTTTCATCCCACTTTTTCCTGTTTAAATGTCTTTTCATCCCACTTTTTCCTGTTTAAATGTATTTTTATCCCACTTTTTCCTATTAAAATGTCTTTTTATCCCACTTTTTCATCCCACTTTTTCCTGTTTAAATGTCTTTTCATCCCACTTTTTCCTGTTTAAATGTATTTTTATCCCACTTTTTCCTATTAAAATGTCTTTTTATCCCACTTTTTCATCCCACTTTTTCCTGTTTAAATGTCTTTTTATCCCACTTTTTCCAATTTAAATGTGTTTCCATCCCACTTTTTTCAATTAAAATGTCTTTTTATCCCACTTTTTCCTGTTTAAATGTCTTTTCATCCCACTTTTTCCTGTTTAAATGTCTTTTCATCCCACTTTTTCCTGTTTAAATGTATTTTTATCCCACTTTTTCCTATTAAAATGTCTTTTCATCCCACTTTTTCCTATTAAAATGTCTTTTCATCCCACTTTTTCATCCCACTTTTTCCTGTTTAAATGTATTTTCATCCCACTTGTTCCTATTAAAATGTCTTTTTATCCCACTTTTTCCTATTAAAATGTCTTTTCATCCCACTTTTTCCTGTTTAAATGTCTTTTCATCCCACTTGTTCCTATTAAAATGTCTTTTCATCCCACTTTTTCCTATTTCTAATTATTTCAAAGGAGTTAAAATGTCGCACGCAAGTGTTGGACACACTATTAATAGATATAGGTGTACCCAATAAAGTGGATTTACAGTACGTCCACTCTCTAATCCAATAACCTCCATAATTTCTGCACAACATAGAGAACAAATAGTCCCACTTTCACTCCATAATCCAGACAGCCCTTACATTTCTCATCCGAGCGTTCTTTTGGAAAACAAATCACTCGTATATAAACGTAATTACCAGGAGACGGGCTCGCTGTATGAATGGATTAATGACGGGGCTTTGTGAAGTGCTCTGTTTTGTTTAACTACAACAACCCTAAGTGCAGCCAATTTACCGTGTCTACAAAGACGTGACAAATGACGGCGTGTTGTGATTCGCTATAGGTGACGGCATTATGCAGCGTGTTGGGAAAGCAGCAGCAGCGGCGAACAGTTTGGTGAACGTGAAACTTTTAGATTATATATTTGATGTTTGGACACTAAGGTGAAGCCTAAGGGCGGAACAAGTAACATCTATAAGCACTAAACTTGCACAAATAAACTAAATATACTAAAACGTATAACTCAAAACTCAATATAGGACGTTAAATGTAAAATGTATGTTAAATGTAAATCAATTTGAACATTTATTGGACACAAAATAACAATTAAAGTGATATTTTTGTGTGCGTTTCAACAAATAACTCAACTGATGTGATGGATTCAGGTCCAAAAGTTGCAATTTCTAGGTATTTATTTTGCGATTCAGGCAAGAATAGGGGTCGGACATTTTTTAGATGCTATATTTGATGATGTATGGACACTAAGGTCAGCCTAAGGGCGGAACAAGTAACATTTATAAGTACTAAACTTGGATAAACATATGCTAAAAAGTATTTAGTTTATCTCAAATCTCAATGACTTCAAGAATAGGAAGTTTAATGTATGTGATACGTAGAAATACTGCATGATTTATGAATACATTTGGTAGGCTTTTGCCAAGTTTAAAGAAACCCAGCCCACACACACACACACACACACACACACACACACACACACACACACACACACACACACACACACACACACACACACACACACACACACACACACACACACACACACACACACACACACACACACACACACACACACACACACACACACACACACACACACACACACACACACACACACACACACCCGCAGCCTGGCTGGGAGTTTGTGTGTGTCCGACTCACTGCCTCGCCGTGTCCCGCCGTCTCAGGGAGGAGAAATCGGCGGAGCTGCAGCTGAGAAAAGATTGTGTGTGTGTGTGTGTGTGTGTGAGGAGGTCTGTGGATTGGATTGGTCCTTAACTGACGTAACGTAACGGCTCCACGGATTGGTCCATTTGGGCACGTCACAGAACCCAGGAAGTAAACAATGGAAAAAGAGAAATGTCCAACGAGGCGTTCTGGGGCCGCAGACGGGTCTTCTCTGTGTTAGAGCTTTACTCGCTACAGGGTGCACTTTGAGGGTGTGTGGCTCTGCAGACCGTTCACATGCAGAAGCTTCAGAACACAAGGGGACGGGTCAGAACCGGAAAAGCATGACATGGGAGCTTTAACATGTATTGTACACAAAACAAAACGTAAAGTGCTATTGTTGTGTCCTTTTCAGTATATAACTCGACTCATGTGATGATTCATGTCCAGAAGTCGCAGTATTTAGGTTATTTCTTAGGGATTCAGGCAATAATCTGACTTCCTACATCGGTTTCTCCTCCTCCCTAATTTAAAATCTTCTCATGTCGTGTTTATTTCACCCGTTTATGTCCGTGATGCAGACGTGAAGTACATATTATCCTCTGAATGCCCTCGTGAGTAGGGTTGGGTATCGTTTGAATTTCCACGATTCCGATTCCGATTCTACTTTTCGATTCCGGTTCTTAACGGTTCTCGATTCCGATTCTTTGAGGGGTAACAAAATGATACTTGCTTCTTCCACCAAAAAAATTACATTTATTCGAGAAACTTTTACACAGGTTAGTTTAAAGTAATATTCACATTAATCAGTCTGTTTATATTCACTGCTATGTAACTTTAACCTGAGAACCCCTGAAGCTACAACAGTGCAACTTTTAAAACAGTTCTTGTTGAGAAAAACAAGCATATCTGCCTCTCAGGCATACCGGGAAGAAATGTTTGAACATTTTGAAGTAAAATGCTTCAATCTGGTGCACTTTAAGCAGAATTACTAGAGACTAGATCTAGGGGGTACAACTCTAAACACCCATATGAAAAAGATCGGTTTACATTTTAATAATTAAATAACAAATAGCCTACATGTAACGCATTTTATTTTTGTTGTTCATTCATATCTTATTTTACTATTTTATTTATGCATATTTTTTTATCTCCAGTTTAAAACGATATGTCTGGTTTACTGTACTATAGTATACATTGGAATGATTTCAAACCTGTTTTATCCCAATAATTATAAAAGAGTGCCTTGGAAATATGTGTTTACATAAATTGTGATCAAAACGTTTGAGACCCACTGAGATAACTTAGACTAAAGTGAACTATCTAAACACTCAGAGTCCTTTACCTCACTGAGCTGTAGTTATCAGCCTCTCAGTCTGACTGGAGAGGACTCTCCTCCACATCATTGTAGAAACATCTTCTTCTTATATCCGTTGGAGCAGCTAGCACCAGATGCTAATAACAGCAGCGCCCTCCCTTTCTCCCTCGCTCACGCGCACTTTGGCTGTGAGCTGCGGTTGCCAGATAAGCCAACATCCCCCATTTTCATCACTTACAGCGCCCATCGTACAGGGCAAATGAAAAGTGTAACCGGGATGAAAAGGATGTTACATTTACTTAATTATGAATATTGTTACATCAAGGCCGAAAATTTGGATGAGCACCAACGGTCAAAACATTTGTTTTCCCTCCCAGAGCTGTCAGCGCAGCGCCTCCACAGACCTGGCGCCCTAGGCGAACATTTATAATGCCAGTGCGACGGGCCGGCCCTGGTCTCAGGTTACACTGTAGGAAATGTAGATACAACGCTACATTTCCCGCCCCGCTGCAGTCATGCAGTAGGCTACGGAGAGCGGCGAGAAACATTTCCTCAGGAATCGAAAAGCGGAACCGAAATTCACATTTCTAAATGATGCCGTTGGAATCGAAATGTTGGAGAACCGGTTCCGGTTCGGAACCGGTTCTCGGTACCCAACCCTACTCGTGAGTCACATCATCTGCAGGGAGAACCATCGCCTCTTTGTGCGAGTTTGAATAAAACCCATTTCTCTTTTGGTTCATTTTCATTCCCATGAAATCATTAGCTGATGTTCAGGCAGTGATTCAGGCGTCTTTTGTTTCTGCTCCCTCTCCCTGTGAATAACAAACATGTCACCCACACATTTCAGGATGACACAGCAGAATCTGTGTTAGTGAAATCAAACAAGCCTCTCGTTTTATAACGAGATTTGAAATGTATGACACAGAAATGTGGCTTATGTTAGCTTAGCATTATGAAGAAGATGGCTCGAATATTATAACAGGTTTTTCTAAAGGAAAATAAAACAAAGCAACATGCATTAAAGGTGGGGTGGGTACGTTTGAGAAACCGGCTCGAGATACACATTCCATGGAATGCTCTTAACACCCCGATAGCAGGGAATATCTGAAGTGCTTTGGCATTACATACATTAAAAAATGTCATCTGTGGAAGCCGTCGTACTGTGAAAAGCACGACCAATCATCTCGTGCCCTCATTGGTCACATGACCACGTTCGTGTGTTGGGGGAGGGGCTCTGTGAGGAAGTGGCAGATTTTCTCCGGCTGTGTATTTTCAAATGCGAGCGCACTCGAGCTGGTTTCTCCAAAACCACCTACCCCACCTTTAATACTGGAAACAGCTCGTTTGATTTTTACATTTTTTACAGCTAAACATGCAAAACAAATAAAACTAAACCACTTGCTGCTAAAACATAAAGTCAAACATAAAACAGCAGCGTTTAGTGTCTGTAAAACTAGGCGTCACTTCACTCAAAGACTCTCTTAAGCTCTCAAATCCAGCTTTTTATGATTTAATATAATAATAATAATAATAGATTTAATTTGTTAGCGCTTTTACAGGTGCTCAAAGACGCTTTACAGATACAGTGAAGAGAAAAGAAAAGGAAGGAACAACGAATAAATATATAGTTAAAGTTAAAGTCAAATAATACAAAAACAATCATACATTAAAAGCCAGATTGAAGAGGTGAGTTTTTTGAAGGTTTTTTGAAGGTTTCTTGAAGGTTTTTTGAAGGTTTTTGAAGGTTTTTTGAAGGTTTTTTGAAGGTTTTTTGAAGGTTTTTGAAGGTTTTTTGAAGGTTTTTTGAAGGTTTTTTGAAGGTTTTTGAAGGTTCTTGAAGGTATTTGAATATGTCACATGTTTGTCTTTGACGGAGGACGTATTCATGCAGGAGCTTCATTTACATAACATGAAGCTGGCAGATCCACAATCCTCCAAACAGCTCTCGTGTTATGATAATGCAGCTCGTACTTTGCATTGGTTGGTTGTACAGATCCAAGCCTTTTCTTCTCAAGTGGGTTTAAAGCACCGTATTATCCTGGTTTTACAAAATGCCACTTTTATGATTTCAAACATAATCCGCAGTGTAGTTGGCAGAAGAGCGGTGTGTTCCTGCTCGTCGTTATTCATGAATGGAAATGTAGTGAAAAAGGGATGAACAGATGGAAGTAATCCAGTCATATAAAGCAAAGAGGCCTCTCATGTAAATACCATCAATTATAAACTTCAATTATGATTCTCTGTTCTTTATCAAAACCGATGTTCCACTTTATGCGATTTGAAGTACGACAGAAGGCCGCGTTCACACCTCGTTTCAAGCTCTTGAAAAACACGAGCTGAAACGTATACTACAGAATATAGTATATAACAGTATTTAACACATAACGAGGTGGCTTCTGTGTTTAAAATCTATTCATGCTTTTTAAAAGGAATACTTCCAAGGCTGCACAGCAGACGTTCAGAGCATCTTAAGAGAGGTAACGGAGTTCTTTTACTCAAGTACAACATCTGAGTACTAATACTTTTACTACAAGATCTGAGTACTTCTACTTTTACTACAAGATCTGAGTACTTCTACTTTTACTACAAGATCTGAGTACTTCTACTTTGACTCAAGTACAAGATCTGAGTACTTATACTTTTACTACAAGATCTGAGTACTTTTACTACAAGATCTGAGTACTTATACTTGTACTACAAGATCTGAGTACTTGTACTTTTACTACAAGATCTGAGTACTTATACTTTTACTCAACTACAAGATCTGAGTACTTATACTTTTACTACAAGATCTGAGTACTTCTACTTTTACTACAACATCTGAGTACTTATACTTTTACTACAAGATCTGAGTACTTATACTTTTACTACAAGATCTGAGTACTTCTACTTTGACTCAAGTACAAGATCTGAGTACTTCTACTTTTACTACAAGATCTGAGTACTTCTACTTTGACTCAAGTACCAGATCTGAGTACTTATACTTTTACTACAAGATCTGAGTACTTCTACTTTTATTACAACATCTGAGTACTTCTACTTTGACTCAAGTACAAGATCTGAGTACTTCTACTTTTACTCAAGAACAAGATCTGAGTTCTTCTACTTTTACTACAAGATCTGAGTACTTCTACTTTGACTCAAGTACAATATCTGAGTACTTCTACTTTTACTACAAGATCTGAGTACTTCTACTTTGACTCAAGTACAAGATCTGAGTACTTCTACTTTTACTCAAGTACAAGATCTGAGTACTTCTACTTTGACTCAAGTACAAGATCTGAGTCCTTCTACTTTGACTCAAGTACAAGATCTGAGTACTTCTACTTTTACTCAAGTACAAGATCTGAGTACTTATACTTTTACTCAAGAACAAAATCTGAGTACTTCTACTTTTACTCAAGCACAATATCTGAGTACTTTTACTCAAGAACAAGATCTGAGTACTATACAGTATTTGAAACATAACGAGGTGGCTTCTGTCTTTAACATACTATTCATGCTTTTCAAAAAGAATACTTCCAAGGTCGCACAGCAGACGTTCAGAGCATCTTAAGTGAGGTAACGGAGTTGAATCTGGATACACTCATATATCCTCCTGTACAGAACATATAATAAGATACAGTACAGCCTTGTAAAGTACATTGTGTGTTTAAAAACAGCATACTGTACTGAGGATACATAGAAATACATAGAATAGAAACTACAAGTCATGTAAGTGTATGTGTCTTCTCAGACATGCATGTCCCCTTCTTCTGTTTTACATGGTGATAAACGTGTGTTGTCTCCCGTTGATGTGTTGATCGAACCGTGAAGCTGCCGACCAGAAGTTAGTTTTGAAACATTTCAAATCCAGCCTCGGTAATAAACCCCAAACCAGTGTGTGACAGAAAACAGGAAAGAAGTGGTTGAGATCTGTGTGGAAGTGGCCTCGAAGGTGTAAAGGAAAGGGCAGCGCTCGGTTGAACTGGACAGATTCATCACGACATTTTGGACGGCAACGTATTAAGCTCGGCAGATGGAAACGGAAACAAAGAATGATGGATGTCGATAGATTATAACGACCCCCGATGCCATGGATCATTTCGTGGCGACTCGGTCATTCGGTCAAACTGACGCTGGGAACATACACACACAAGACTGACATTCAATACCTTTAGTTACCAGACAGTCTACAAAGTACTTCAGACTAGCTGCACCTCCACCAGCTACCCTGCAGTCTACAAAGTACTTCAGACTAGCTGCACCTCCACCAGCTACCCTGCAGTCTACAAAGTACTTCAGACTAGCTGCACCTTCACCAGCTACCCTGCAGTCTACAAAGTACTTCAGACTAGCTGCACCTCCACCAGCTACCCTGCAGTCTACAAAGTACTTCAGACTAGCTGCACCTTCACCAGCTACCCTGCAGTCTACAAAGTACTTCAGACTAGCTGCACCTCCACCAGCTACCCTGCAGTCTACAAAGTACTTCAGACTAGCTGCACCTTCACCAGCTTTGAGAACACTTTCATGATCAATCATTATAAAACATATATATATATTATTCTGAAATGGACCAATCTGCACAACGACTACTTTCACTGTCTTTCACTATATTTAGATGAGAATACTTTCTACTTTCACTTGAGGAACATTTTGAATGCAGGACTTTTACTGTGACAGAGTATTCCTACACTCTGGTACTCCTACTTTTACTCTAGTACAAGATCTGAGTACTTCTACTTTACTCAAGTACAAGATCTGAGTACTTCTACTTTACTCAAGTACAAGATCTGAGTACTTCTACTTTACTCAAGTACAAGATCTGAGTACTTCTACTTTTACTCAAGTACAAGATCTGAGTACTTCTACTTACTCAAGTACAAGATCTGAGTACTTCTACTTTTACTCAAGTACAATATCTGAGTACTTCTACTTTTACTCAAGTACAAGATCTGAGTACTTATTTTACTCAAGAACAAGATCTGAGTACTTCTACTCAAGAACAAGATCTGAGTACTTCTACTTCTACTCAAGAAAAAGACCTGAGTACTTCTACTTTTACTCAAGAACAAGATCTGAGTACTTCTACTTTTACTTCTACTCAAGAACAAGACCTGAGTACTTCCACTTCTACTTCTACTCAAGAACAAGACCTGAGTACTTTTACTCAAGAACAAGACCTGAGTACTTTTACTCAAGAACAAGACCTGAGTACTTTTACTCAAGAACAAGACCTGAGTACTTCCAGCTCTGCTTGTTTGTAATACTCTGTATTTTGATTAGGAGCCTATAGGTCTTTCTAAATGTGTCTTATTATGAAAACTGTGAATAACGCCCTTTATTTCTCGGTAAAGACTCCTGTCTTCGTGAGGTTCGTATTAAAAGAGACTTTACCTGGTGAATCAAATGAAAAGGACCCCAGAATAGCGCTCTCGTGCCACAGTATAACTGATGTGGAGGTCTGTCGGACGTTTACGTGTACCTTACTTTATTTTAAACTTCTGCCGTGAGTGGAAATTAATCGTACACACGTTAATTTGGTCTGAGTACTTCTACTTTACTCAAGTACAAGATCAAGTACAAGATCTGAGTACTTCTACTTTTACTCAAGTACAAGATCTGAGTACTTCTACTTTACTCAAGTACAAGATCTGAGTACTTCTACTTCTACTCAAGAAAAAGACCTGAGTACTTCTACTTTTACTCAAGAACAAGATCTGAGTACTTCTACTTTTACTTCTACTCAAGAACAAGACCTGAGTACTTCCACTTCTACTTCTACTCAAGAACAAGACCTGAGTACTTTTACTCAAGAACAAGACCTGAGTACTTCCAGCTTCGCTTAGGTCTTTCTAAATGTGTCTTATTATGAAAACTGTGAATAACGCCCTTTATTTCTCGGTAAAGACTCCTGTCTTCGTGAGGTTCGTATTAAAAGAGTCTTTACCTGGTGAATCAAATGAAAAGGACCCCAGAATAGCGCTCTCGTGCCACAGTATAAAGGACATGCTTCATGTGATGTGGAGGTCTGTCGGACGTGTACCGTTAGCGCTAAAGGACTCGCGTCAAACCGCATTTTAAACTTCTGCCGTGAGTGGAAATTAATCGTTAATTTGGTGCACCTGATGCAGTGATGCCTGAATGCACTTATTCTTATCCATCTATGCAAGAGGCAAACTCCAGGTCCACAAAGGGAACTTTAAGGTGCATTCTTTAACATGGCCAGCAGGGGGATTAACGAGTCGAATTGAATGGAAGTCTATGAGAAAATGACCCGACTTCTCACTTGATTTATTAACCAAGTGCACATGTTCCTCCTGATGTCATGATCTCATTCTCTAGCTTCAAGTCCCCTTTAATACCACGTGACATATATTAAAATACAACATACGTCTTGGCACGATTAACTCCTTTATTGTCGCCTGCTGACCCGTTTCGTTTTGAGGTTCCCTTCACTGTAAGTAGCTGTTCTGCGTGAACCTGCAGTCACCCCCGTCTTCCCATGGTTCGTGCTGCTCGTGTTCAACGACTCGTCACGAATAATAACAGCTCATTAAACCGATGATATTATTCAGTTTCCAATCAGCGCGGCGCGGCTTTCACGTCTGTGCACGCGGCAGGGGAGAGCACGAGTTTGATGAAGAGAGGCTTTTAAGTGTGCACATTTAACAAAGCTTTGCACAATTTAAAATCTACGTTTTAGTCCTGGTACGTCGAGCTTTAAATCCCTTCTGTCCGTGCGGGTTGGGTTAAATCGGCGTCCTCGTGGTCGCTGTGGGAGTGGGGAAACGCGGAACAACAGAAACGGCAAGAAAGAAAGTGGAACACACATTTCCTTTGTCACTTTCTTCAACCCTCGATTGGATTTTTACCACTTTGCTCAGCCTCCAGAGATAATTGATTTCCTCTCCCTCCTGATTCTAACGGGTCGTTTGAAGACAGACACTTTCATCTCTCATTTGTTCCCCTCTGGAACATTAAAGACATCCGTCACATTTTACAGTTGCTGATTCTACTGTGGACTCTGTTCTCTGACCTTTGTGAGGGTGAGTGTGTGTGTGTGTGTGTGTGTGTGTGTGTGTGTGTGTGTGTGTGTGTGTGTGTGTGTGTGTGTGTGTGTGTGTGTGTGTGTGTGTGGTGTGTGTGTGGGGTGTGGTGTTGGAGGTGGGGGAGTTAGGTAAGTCTGGGGTACCCTTACATCTCATATACCTTTGTCTCACCTCTCACAGGAAGAGAGCTCCTTCTTCTAACGAACGAATGACGTAGAGATACGAAGAGGATTCCTCCTCTCCTCCAAGAAGAAGTCCTCCTCTTCTTCTTTCTTCTCCTCTCCTCTCTCCTCCTCCTCCTCCCTCCTCCTCCTCCTCCCTTCCTCCTCCTCCTCCTCCTCCTCCTCCAAAGAACATTAATGGTCAGTTCCTTGCTGTAAAAGGAATACACTTACATTTACGCTGAGTCCCTAATGATATTGGTTGTTGTGTGTTATCGTCTCCAGGTCCCGTAGACCGTAGTGGGGACGCAACAAAGTTGAACAATAAAAACACTTTTTACAATATTTAAAGAAAAGGAAAAGACTAAATTATCTTTGGAGAACATGCCATGTAATCCCTTCTAAGTATTTCAGCGAGTGAGGCTCGGTATAGTCTGCACAAAAGAGACCAAACACTTGGAGAAATAAGCATATATTCTGTATTTAAAATGTGAAGTGACGCCCGATACAATACGAGCTTTTATGCTGAGAAAACTCTTTACCCACAACATTGGAGTCGAGAGGCGAACATTGCTCCCTGATTGGCTAATGAGATGTTCCAGAGTGACGGCGCATTCGGCGATGGGCATTCTGAAAGCCATCTCTGTAATCACCACGCACTCGTTGTAATTGCCAATCTGATGCCAAAGCCATTTCAATCAAATCACAGGATAGGCCACACGGACGACGTGGGTATCGAATGAAAGTGTTTTGGTGAAGGGCGGTGCTGCTGGTACCCGGTGTTTAAATCCAAATGTGGGAGCACGCCGCTTCACATTCGTGTAATTCAGAAAGTGACCAAACCCCCGAGGCATTAACACAGATATCATTTCTCTCAGAACAATACTTCCACTGCCACAGAGCTGCGAGTAGTGGACGAGACGTCTTTGATGAACAAATACCTCTACCGATATCGTGAGGTTGGCGATACAGATGTAGCACTCCAGATCAGACTCAAATGGGTGTGTCCCACACAAGATGGTAGATGCTTCCACAACATATTTACGACATTAATTGATAAATTAATGGTGTTTTAACGATTAATTGGCAATTACCAGAACAGCTAGCACGGTCTGTGTTCTGTGTTAACTTAACTTAACATGCCGTATTACAGCATTCAGATATGCTACATCTAATCCAATATCTTCTCCAATGTCACCGTAACGATATATTATTGATGATATTATTCCACCCCAGCTCCCACCCCAGCTCCTCCCACCCCAGCTCCTCCCACCCCAGCTCCCACCCCAGCTCCTCCCACCCCAGCTCCCACCACAGCTCCTCCCACCCCAGCTCCCACCCCAGCTCCTCCCACCCCAGCTCCTCCCACCCCAGCTTCCACCCCAGCTCCCACCTCAGCTCCCACCCCAGCTCCTCCCACCCCAGCTCCCACCCCAGCTCCTCCCACCCCAGCTTCCACCCCAGCTCCCACCTCAGCTCCCACCCCAGCTTCCACCCCAGCTCCCACCTCAGCTCCCACCTCAGCTCCCACCCCAGCTCCCTTTGCTTTTGATTCAGATAAAGCCAGTCGTTTCTGACGGGTTCACGTCTAATGATGTTTTAGTAAATTAGTTCTGCTTTTAAACTCGCTAAAGTATTCCACCGTTCGTCCCGCCGCAGAACAGCCGGGACGCGAGTCGCCGTCAAGAGAGCTCATCGATCCCACTTTAACTAGTTCAGCTCCCTCCTCCTCCGTGCCGCCAAGAAGCCACGAGAAACCGTCAAAGGTGTGAAGTCGGAGACAAATATCAAATATTGGCACAAAATATAGGCGACTGGCAGCCGGACGCACGTTTCTGACATTTCTTTCAACGAGGAACGATTGGCCGTGACCGCAAGAGGACAGAAAGCGAGGAATACACTCTGCTGCGTTCAGTATTGGACTTTAAGGAAAGACGCTTAGACTTCAACGGTGACTCGTTTTAAAAGCTCACGGAGGACGTGGAGCTGAAGTACTTTAATAATGGCCTCCTTCTTAGTGTTTTCTCATTAGATTACATCAAGTATTAATTGAAGTAATTTGGCTTTTGCTCCGCCATTTCCGAAGCGGATATGAAGTTGTTTTAGTCGCAAATGTCTCTTTTTCTTGGGTGCAGCTTTGATTGACAGACACCTCAAATACAGTGAAAAAACAAACCAGAAAGAAGTGTGTACTTTGACTGCTTCTGGAACACTTCAGAATAAAAGATGATGCTGTCTAACGAGGTCTGAAGCCCTTTGGTTACACAGTCCCTGATTACTCATTAATTTATGAAGACATGATATGCTTATACCCCAGCTTATACCTCAGCTTATACCCCAGCTTCCACCTCAGCTTCCACCCCAGCTCCCACCTCAGCTCCCACCCCAGCTTCCACCCCAGCTTCCACCTCAGCTTCCACCCCAGCTCCCACCCCAGCTCCCACCCCAGCTCCCACCCCAGCTCCCACCTCAGCTTCCACCCCAGCTCCCACCCCAGCTCCCACCCCAGCTCCCACCCCAGCTCCCACCTCAGCTCCCACCCCAGCTTCCACCCCAGCTTCCACCCCAGCTTCCACCCCAGCTCCCACCCCAGCTCCCACCCCAGCTCCCACCTCAGCTTCCACCCCAGCTCCCACCCCAGCTCCCACCCCAGCTTCCACCCCAGCTCCCACCCCAGCTTCCACCCCAGCTCCCACCCCAGCTCCCACCTCAGCTTCCAGGACCGTAGGTGCTTGAAGTCGGAGTCATCAACATATATCACGGTGACCGAGACGCTCCGGCGCTTTCTAACTGCCGCTGCAAAGCCGGAGGAAGAGCGTTGTGTTTCTGTAAGAGTAAACGAGACAAAGCAGAGGAGCGCTGACGGACTGGTTTCGGTGGGTAAGAGCACATGTAGTGGCTCGGCCTCCCTTCAGTGCCTCGTTGATTTATCATAAGTGGAACGCGTTAACGCCGCGTTTAGTGTAGCCGTACAGAGTACCCATCTTCCCCTCCACTCCCACACCACCTCCTGGTCGTTATGTCGTCTGTTTATGATGCACGGCGCTCTCATAATGGCCCGCTTGGCGTAATGCTATCCATCAGTCTTCCCAACGGCCTACTTTCACGCGGACACCTTTCCCCCTCCTCCGTGATGCATTACCACCAAAACCAACGATTGACTTTGAAAGAGTGATACGAGGACGGAGGTGTGTTTTCGGGAAGCCGCTGAAGAGGACCGGGATGCGCTCGACGACTATTTGGCGAGTGCCTCCGGCTTTATGTCAACGCCAGCGGAGAGGAAGTCGAATGCTTGAGTCTATTTCAGATTCACCTCGCGTACCAGCGGCGCACCGCGCTGCTTGATGCGTGTAAATGCCTCTCGCTGCAGAACACAAATAATACTTTTATGTGTGTGTACGTGTGTGTGTGTGTGTGTGTGTGTGTACACATGTGTGTGTACGTGTGTGTGTGTGTATGTGTGTGTGTGTGTGTGTGTGTGTATGTGTGTGTACGTGGGTGTGTGTGTGTGTGTGTGGGTGTGTGTGTGTATACGTGTGTGTGTGTATGTGTGTGTGTGTGTGTGTGTACATGTGTGTATGTGTGTGTGTATGTATGTGTGTGCGTATGTATGTGTGTGTGTATGTGTGTGTGTGTGTGTGTGTGTGTGTGTGTGTGTGTGTGTGTGTGTGTGTGTGTGTACGTGTGTGTATGTGTGTATGTGGATGTGTGTGTGGATGTGTGTGTGCGTGTGTGTGTGTATGGGTGTGTGTGTGTGTATGTGTGTGTGTGTGTGTTGTATGTGTGTGTATGTGGTGTGTGGTGTGTGTACGTGTGTGTGTGTGTGTGTGTGTGTGTGTGTGTGTGTGTGTATACGTGTGTGTACGTGTGTGTGTGTGTGTGTGTGTGTGTGTGTACGTACGTACGTACGTACGTACGTATGTACGTGTGTGTGTATGTGTGTGTGTGTGCGTATGTATGTGTGTGTGTATGTATGTGTGTGTGTGTGTGTGTGTGTGTGTACGTGTGTGTGTGTGTGTGTGTGTGTGTATGTGGATGTGTGTGTGGATGTGTGTGTGCGTGTGTGTGTGTGTGTGTGTATGGGGTGTGGGTGTGTGTATGTGTGTGTGTGTGTGTGTGTGTGGGTGTGTGTGTGTGTGTATGTGTGTGTGTGTGTATGTGATGTGTGTGGTGTGTGTGTGTGATGTGTGTGTGTGGGTGTGTGTGTGTGTTGTGGTGTGTGTGTGGGGGTGTGTCTGTGTGTGTGTGTGTGTGTGTGTGTGTGTGTGTGTGTGTACACGTGTGTACGTGTGTGTGTGTGTGTGTGTGTGTGTGTGTGTGTGTGTGTGTGTGTGTGTGTGTTGGTGTGTACGTGTGTGTGTATGTGTGTGTGTGTGTGTAAGTGTGTGTGTGTGTGTGTAAGTGTGTGTGTGTGTGTGTAAGTGTGTGTGTGTGTGTGTGTGTGTGTGTGTGTGTGTGTGTGTGTGTGTGTGTGTGTGTGTGTGTGTGTGTGTGTGTGTGTGTGTGTGTGTGTGTGTTTATCAGCCAAATTAAGTTCACCACCTTATCTGCTGCATTTCTCAGTTGGCATTTTGCATCGTAGTTGTTTATTTGTTTCCGCCAGACTCACTGAGGGTTCCTCTTATCCTCCATTTCCATGAAAGTAGCTTCGGTAACCTTTTATTAGAATTCCTCATTTTATCGGAGCAGCTTAAAAATGTCAAAGTATCAAATAAATCACGTCGCACCGAGCGGCTTTAACGCTGAACGCTGGCGCAGAAATAACATGAGCACAATATCTACTGACATTTGGGTTCTTCCTCAGAAAGACCAGAGGCTGCCTCTCCTAACAACGACCCGCAGCATTACTGGAGCCTTTGGAGAGCGCTACTGAACTGGGCAGAGGGTGTAATATTAGGGATTGAATGTTTCATTTGCTGAGACATGGCCTGACCTCCTTTACCGAAATGTCAGAAGCAGGCGAGTGGCGGCAGAGACTGGCGATGCAAACTTTCTGTTGTGAAGAAGGTAAATCATTTAGAAATATTGAAGAATTCATTGCAGCTGGAAGAAGGCTTTTCTCCCACGCTTTTATATGAAGCATTGTATCACTGCTGCACCTAAATCATAAATAAGTCCTGATTTTCTCTGGGTGAGTAGATGGGCTGTCCTTCTATCACCCTGCAGTGAGATGAGTCTTGCATCAGGGAGAGATTTCGTTTTATTCTTATCTAAACACAGGGCTGATAGCTCATATATGGGATTTCAAAGGACTTTTATTTTGAAACTCCTTACATTTTACATTTACTCGTGGTAGTTATACGTAGTTTGTTTTAAATAATTATTGATCACATTATATAGTACATATTTCTTAATTTAATATGTTTGGTTTGTTTTTATAGGTGCTTTTGTTATTGACCGAATAAGCGCTGGGATTTTACCGTAATGCTTCTAATATTCGCGCACCCCAATATCACGTGCGGGCTGGCTTGACTGTGTTTTCCCAAGTGGAGGCTGGCTTGACCGCAGTGTTAGAAAGTAGCAAGCAGCTGAAGCGAGTGCAATTACGGAGGGTGGAGATTTGGAGTATTTAATCAAAAATAATTGTACTAAACTTCCGCTACAGCAGCAACTAAAATACAATCTGATGACAGGCCGATGCCCAAACTGGAGCTGTGGACAGCGAGGAACAAAGGAGCGAGTCGGACGTAAAACGTCTCCTGATTTAGTTGTGAATGAATGCTTATTAGAGTTTGGGCTGGAGAGCGCGTGCGGACATGTCGGTTAGATAGCAGGCGTGTGCAAGTCCTGCGTCTGTATGATACGAATGTGTGTTCAATGATACCGGGTAACTCATCTGGTCACGTTATTACATTGACCACCACCCCCCCGCCACGCTACTAGTGATGGGTCGTTCACGAACGATTCGTTCTTTTTGAACGAATCTTTGAAGTGAACGAGATGAACTGATTCCTCCCACAAAACGATTAGTTCGCTGTTCGCGAACGACGAACTTAAAGAACTGGCGGAAACAGTTCAGAACTGTTTCCTACAGTGTAGCTACTGTAATCAGAGCCTGAGCTCCGACACACACACACACACACACACACACACACACACACACACACACACACACACACACACACACACACACACACACACACACACACACACACACACACACACACACACACACACACACACACACACACACACACACACACACACACACACACACACACACACACACACACACACACACACACACACACACACACACACACACACACACACACACACACACACACACACAGAAGCGGGACATCCTCCTCAACCTCTCCGCAATAAAGAGGACGGATACCTGAACCGTAGCGTCCAGCTAGCTTAGCGATAAATACACACATCTTTGTATTCTCCTCCCCCTGTCGGCCCTAAAAGCTTCAGATGGCGGATACCTGAGCTCCATAGCGTCCCGCTCATGTGAAACACACACACCGCGTTAGCGGGACATTCTCCTCTCCCTGTCGGCCCTAAAAGCTTCAGAGGGCGGATATCTGGGCTCCGTAGCGTCCCACTAGCTTAGCCGCTAGCTAAAGGTAAACATAGATGGGTACATAGAATATGAATAAATCGTCACCGATGTAGAGGATATATTTTTGTATTCACTTTGAACTCGCCCAAATGGAGTTTAATGCTTTTGGATTTAAGCACATAGTCCATGCATGGGTTTGAAAGTATAACGTGCTAGCCTGCTGTAATACATCGTATAGTCAGGCACACATTTATGAGAGATTTAACAATGGCCAATTATATTTCTTAAATAATATGTAGCCTATTCCCAGAGCATAATTCATGGGGCAACAAGGTGAGGTGTAAAATGTGTTTTAATATCATAAATGTTACGCCAGCAAACTTCTTGTACGGACTTTGGCAGTAGTGAAGACTCACTGAACGAATTAAGTACAAAGACGAATCGTTCGCGAACGTGCAAATCACCAGAAGTCGTTCGCGAACCGGTGAACGAATCAGTGAACGAATCTTTCAAGTGAACTGAATCAAAAGATTCGTGTCCCCGAAGGGAATCGGAATTCCCATCACTACACGCTACTGAGTAGGAGTGATTTATATTTAAAATACTTCGCATTGTATCCCTAGCTTTAGCTGCGCTAGCTTATGGACATTTGGTATGTTCACATTTTACAGAGTTTCAAATGTTTGCTAGCTTCTTTTTAAACGTCCACACCCCAAAAAGTACGTGTTGTGTTCCTCTGACTTTGACACATTTGATATCGAGTCCAACAAAGAGCTTCATTAGTCAGATCTGAGATACAGCTTTTCTCATCTAGATGCTTAAAACGTTATAACATCGAACCTGTCCAGTATCAGAGGTCTGGCGGCAGAAAACACACACTGAAATACACACACTGAAATACACACATTCTACTTCTATTTCTTTTTTGAGCTCATAAATACTTCTCAATGTCAGCATTCACTGCCCTCCACGGCTAAGAAGTACTCTTGTCTTGCCGAGTCTCAGCTTCTGTCGGATGACTTTGACGTCTCTGTCGTTTCTGGCATTTTTCTTTCTCTTCCAGTATTTTGCAATCTGGCATGTCTGCCTCTCACGCGGTGTTGGAGTGACACCTCTAACAGGATGTTCTCATCTGCTGCTCTGAGTGCTTTCTGGTTTACGGTCGGCCGAAATGAAGTGGAGCACGGATGGTTTTTAAGGTCCTTTAAAAGCACACAGACGGTGGACGCGATGGTGCGTCAAAATGGAAAGAATTACACATGTTTTCCCCTTTTTCGAAAATATGTCCATTTGTGTCAGAAATACTTTCTCAGAGTGGATTTGTATGCAGAACAAGGAAGCAGACGGTGGCTGCCAGTCTACAAAGGCACTGTTGGTGTTGCTACCTCTGTGTTTGACTTCTTTGATGCCAAGGTGTACATGTGCACCTGGCGCCTTCGACTTAGCCCCGCGGCATGAGTCCTGTGGATGTGGAAGCTGTGCACTGAGACTTAAAGGTCTCCTATTATTCTATTTTTAGGCATATATTACAGGTCTCAGATATATACAAATATATAAAAAACTTGTCTATGAAGTGTTTTGCTCAAAATACCACTAAGATCTCTATTTCAGCCCTGTTACTAAAGTGCTGATTCTGGGTCAGTAGCTTTAAAAACCACATCAAAGATTATTTCTGAAAACAGCTCAAAAAGGACAGTGCCTTTTTACTTCCTGCTTCGTCACACATGCTCTCTCCAGTACAGGTTAGCTCTGAGTGTTAGCGATGCTTGCTAATGTAAACAAAGACCATATTACTTCCAAAACACGTCGCGCATTGTTTCTGACAGCAGCGTCTCTGATTGGGCCGTGGGGCTAAAGCCCGCCCACATTTCAGATATTACGTCATATCGGCTGCAAATCTGGATCAGCTCCGTTTTTAGAGATGTGGGTACGGAGGAGAAGAGAGAGGGTTTTGCTTTCTGACACTTTGAGAGATTATTTTATTTGGAAAACAAAAAACAAATCCACAGATACAATTAATACTAGATAACATACACATAGAAAGAGTATATGAAATTAAGTTACATTACAAGAAAGGGCTCTAAGAGTTATCAATAATGTTGGATATCTTGAACACGTTATGTTTGAAGTCACACATATTGAAGTTCACTGATCTGGTTACATTTAAAACGGCACAAGTCGTGTACAGAGCCAGACATCATCTACTTCCTAGGACATTAGAAACATTGTTCGTAGACGGAGAGGGGGGGGGATCATCTGAGAGGAAAGCTACACTTTAAACTCAAGGTCAGAAGAACTCTGAGAAGCACGAGTTTAACAACCTGTGGGGTGGCTTTGTGGAATGCTTTGGAGCAGGAGTTAAAACAAAGCACACTTCAGTTTAAAAGGATGCACACTTTTTTGGAAAACGATGAGAATGAAGATGAGAAATGATTCTCTATGTGGAAATGTGTGTAGGAATAACTTGCATAATGTTTTAAAGGACACTCGTCGATCAAGTAAGGGGTGGGAATTAATAAGCACTGCCTTTCCGACACATGATTTATTATTATTATTAATATGAAGACTTTTTTTTCTTGTTGAATATACAATTAAATATTACCATGAATGTGGATAAATACTGAATTATAACAATACGGTATTCTGTTTTTCACATTTGTTATTTTTTAATCTGTTCGAAAGAAAGAAAGAAGAGTCTCCTGACACCGGGGACACATATTGAAGAATACAAGACATTAAAAAGTGCCTTTTGCATGATACAGTAGGAGAGCTTTAAACACCAGAAATACGGGGGAGGCTTCGAGCAGATGGGCTGCAGACACACACACACACACACACACACACACACACACACACACACACACACACACACACACACACACACACACACACACACACACACACACACACACACACACACACACACACACACACACACACACACACACACACACACACACACACACACACACACACACACACACACACACACACACACACACACACACACACACACACACACACACACACACACACACACACGTTAAAAAAGCAATAAGCTGCATGTCGAATGTCCTGTTTGGAGACACTTTGATGAAAGCGCGCGGCCATGCTGAGGGACATGTCCCGCTGGGTAATAAACTGATGGTATGGAGTTCACCGGACATTTGACTGAGATCAGGGACGCCTGGTCGTCTGCTGTTGCTGAACAAAGCAGCACTTCTCAGTTTATAGCTATACGCAGGCGCAGTATTCCTAACACACCTCAAAGTCGCCCTATTCTGCTCATTCTCAGGTTTTATATTTCGTGCCTCTAATGTTCAAACAGTTCTTTCTTGTCCTCGTACTGCCTGTGCTGCAGAACCTCTTTTCACCCTCTGTCTGAAACCAGAGCCTCTGCAGACCATTGACATGCACAGAAACCCAAAAAAGCATAAAAGGGCTCCTGAAACAATTCCAGTTTTTGATTTGAATATGAATATTGAATATCGGAGCAGCGGGAGCGGTACTGCAGTCGCTTTACCGCACCGTTGTGACGAAAAGGGAGCTGAGCCAGAAGGCAAAGCTCTCTGTCTACCGGGCCGTTCCTACCCTCACCTACGGTCATGAAGGATGGGTCACGACCGAAAGAACGAGATCCAAGGATACAAGCGGCCGAGATGGGTTTCCTCCGCAGGGTGGCTGGCGTCTCCCTCAGGGATAAGGTGAGAAGTTCAGTCATCAGGGAGGGACTCGGAGTTGAGCCTCCTTCTCGTCGAAAGGAGCCAGTTGAGGTGGTCGGGCACCTAGTTAGGATGCCACCTGGGCGCCTCCCTAGGGAGGTGTTCCAGGCACGTC
Organism: Pseudochaenichthys georgianus; assembly: GCF_902827115.2. Classification (NCBI taxonomy): domain Eukaryota; kingdom Metazoa; phylum Chordata; class Actinopteri; order Perciformes; family Channichthyidae; genus Pseudochaenichthys; species Pseudochaenichthys georgianus. Next base: position 12,067,615 of record NC_047504.1, on the reverse strand, counting down.
CAGCTGGGAGGAGACCGAGGGGTAGACCTAGGACCAGGTGGAGGGACTATATCTCTTCTGGCCTGGGAGCGCCTTGGGACCCCCCAGTCAGAGCTGGTTGATGAGGGGGAAGGAACGTTCGGGGCTCTCTGCTGGAACTGATACCCCCGCGACCAGACCACGGATAAGCGGGAGAAGATGGATGGATTTGAATATTGTGAACGCCTAAGTGAAAGGTTAGAGGGGCTAGCTATTCAATACTGGCACTACTTTTCTACCAAGAAAACACGGTATGTTCTTCGGTCATTTGTGTGCATCGAATCTAATATATAAGCCACAGTCTATCTTTCAAGCTACACGAGTAAACGGTAAGAAGTCCGTCGTGCAGTAACCGGTATTATTACATCACATCGGTCTGTGATTTGTTTGTGTTGCTGACGTAAAGTCACAGGTGCTGCTGTGATTTACGCCGAGGCCCAGGCAGCTTTAGCACGTGTTCATTAGCGAGTGCTGGGGAAGCTTATCGTTCTGAATGGCCTCATTAGTGATGGGGATTAATACGCTGCAGGTTCATTAGAGAGCGAGAGGCGGAGGAATTGTTGGCAGAATTGTAACAAGGCTGCCGGCCCCTCGCTCTCTCCTGTTGTTCGACCCGTTAAAGATCATTTTATCTTAGCAAGCGACACACTTGCTAAAGCTCAAGATGATAATAATAATAATAACACTTGTTAGAGTTAAGATGGAAATGTATTGATCTCAATTTGGGGAATGTTTCTGTTGCAGCAGCATAAAAGACATAGAAAGTAGAAAATATACATGTTGAATTGACAAATTAACAATTATAAAAGCAAGTTATTATATATACATAAGTATGTGAGAGATGGAATTAAATATTAAACTGAATATATAAGTTTGACAGCAATGAAGGGAAAAAGTATCACTGAACAAAAATATAACACTTTTGTTTTTGCTCCCATTTTTCATGAGATGAACTCAAAGATCTAAAACATTTTCTATAAACACAAAATAACCATTTCTCTCAAATATTGTTCACTAATCTGAAAGAATGTGTGATAGTGAGCACTTCTCCTTCGCCGAGATAATCCATCCCACCTCTCAGGTGTGGCATATCAAGATGCTGATTAGACAGCATGATTATTGCACAGGTGTGCCTTAGGCTGGCCACAATAGAAGGCCACTCTGAA